>NW_026606093.1:23687500-23700000 GCF_029834395.1 Sorex fumeus
CTAGATAAATATGTGTGTGCGTGTGCGTGTGTATGTGTGTGTGTGTGTGTGTGTGTGTGTGTGTGTGTGTGTGTGTGTGTGTGTACCTTCTTGCTAGCCTCCAGAAATGGGCGCTCTACTTAGCAGCAAGTGGGACGCTCCTAGTCTCCTCTTCATCTTCATGTGCAAGTTAAGGGGAAGGAGGTACCCCCCACCCCCCACCCCCGATTCCCTAAAGGCTCTGCCATCAGCCCGCCTTGGGGGTCTGAGGTGTGGGTGGGTACTGCAGAGAGTAAGGGCCTGAAGGCTCTAGGGTGTGCAGTGCCATTCCAGACACCCAGAGTGGACATGGAGGCGGACCCTGGCCCATGAGAGAGCAGCTGAACTCGGACCCCTAAGGACCAGGGGGAGGCAAGGAGCGGCCGTGGGTACCCAGCTTGGCTTCTTTTGACACCCCATGAGCATCGCGAGGTCTAGGAAACTCTGCCAAGAGTCTCTTCCTGAGTTTTCGAGGGTCAGGGCCATCCCCTGGCCAGGCGCTGCCTGAGTGCTGGGGCGGGGAGGGGAGAGGACGGAAGTGGGAGAAGGCACTCGGCGACTTTTCTGGAAAAGTCCCTCTGTCTCTCCATGCCCCCCATCTGGCTCCCCGAGGAAACCAGCGGAGACAACAAACAGACAAAGAGGGCGTCCGGGTTCCGGTGCTGTGGTGGCCGCACGTGGGAGGCGAGTTGTGGCCAAGCCCCAGGTCTGGCAGGTGTGGTGGCAGCGGCTGGCTGGCGTCGGGGACCCGGGTACAGGGTTGGGGGCGGGACGTCAGCCACAGCAGGACTTCTTCTTGGCAGGGTGGCTCACCTGGACGGTGTCCTCCTTCACCGAGTCTTCCTGCTCTTTGAGGATCCTGGAGAGGTGGGGGCAGAGAGAGGGTCAGTCCTGGAGAAGCCGTGGGCTTCCCCAGAAGTGGCCACATGGAAGGTCGGCCCCCGGCCACACACAGAAACCGTCTGTATGCTGAGGAGAGAACCCCACTTTACAGAAGGAAGCAGCTCCGGGCACCTTCGTGGAACAAAGCTACGTGGCTCTTGACTTGTACTGCCAAGAGGGATGCTTTGCAACACCTCCTCCAGGATGCCCCAAGCCCGTGGGTGATAGAAATGCCTCTGGCAGCACTTTGCCCCTTCCTGGGTTGTAGTGTGTTACCCGCTGCCATAAGGCACAGCTTCTTCCAGGCAGAGACCGCCCCCTTCACCTCCGTCTCTACAGCCTATGCAGTGCCTGGTACATCGCAAGGCAATGTCCCTCCATCTCCTTCCACCTGCGGCCCCTTCCTCACCTTTTTCCTTCCTGTGTGCCACCCTCATCCTACTGGCTGGCACCCTAATCTACTGCTGAAGCTCCCCTCGCCCATTGATGCTATTTTTATGTATGGCCCCATTGGAATATCCCACAGGGAGCCATAGGGCATCTGATTCGTAGAGGTTGAGCGATGTCTTTATTGGTGATTCATTCTATAGAAGGCCTGTCTCATGGAATCATACTTCCAGATTAAATCTTGGCAGTAAAGCTTTTTTTTTTTTTAAGTTAGTGTCTTATCAAACTGTCTTCTACTTTCAAAGTGGATGGTTGGGTCAGAGAGTAGGTAGTTGGAGGGATGGAGGGATGGATGGATGGATGGATGGATGGATGGATGGATGGATGGGTGAGTAGAGGTATGGATGAGTAGATGGATGAGTAGATGGTAGACGGACATAAATGAGCAGGTGAATGAATAGGGGGTAAACGAGTTGATGGATGGGAGGTAGGGGAGTGGGTGGATAGACAGATGGGTGGCAGGTGGAGGAGTGGGTGGATGGACGGATGGCTGGTAAGGTGATGAGTGGGTGGATGGATGGATAGTAGGTAAATGATTAATGGATAGGTGGATGGGTAGGTTGATGAGTGAGGGATGGATGGCAGGTACTCAGATGACTCGATGGGTGAATGGTGGATAGGCAGGCTGCTGGATGGGCAGGTAGATGGCAGGTGGCATATGGACAGGTGAACGAATGGCTAAAAATGAGCAGATGGTGGATAGCAAGGTGGGTGGAAGGATGGGTGGGTGGTTGGGGGGATGAATGGAATAAAACACATGCCTAGTTGGAACGAACAAGTGACAATCGAGTCTTGTTGGGTTCATCTTCTTAACTTTGGAATAGGCAGAGGCTTAGAGGCCAGTCTGTCCAGGGACCAGTTCCTTAGTGATGCATCATCCCTCAGACCCCACCAGAGCTCCTCTCCTAGGAACCCAGAGACTAATGGTACCCAGCTAACCTCCGCAGAGCCAGCGGAGAAGGGCAGGGCTGAAGACCGGACCCTTCTTGGCAGCATTTGCATTTAAAAAGCTGGAGCACCTGGGGCTGGAGCAATGGCATAGCGAGTAGGGCATTTGCCTTGCACGCGGCTGACCTGGGTTCGATTCCCAGCATCCCATATGGTCCCCCGAGCACTCCCAGGGGTGGTTCCTGAGTGAGGAACCAGGAGTGGCCCCTGTGCATTGCCGGGTGTGACCCGAAAAAACAAAACAAAAAAAAGCTGAAGCCCAGCTGCCTGGGGACTCTGAAGGCTGTGGGAGGTGGGGAGGTGATGGGTAGAGGTTGTCACTGCACTCAGAGTCCTGGTGTCCCACAGAGACCCGGCCCCACCCTGCAGAGACCCTGAGGCAGAGGAGATAAGGGCTCAGGGGAGGGTCTTGGAAGTGGAGGGAGCGCCCTCACACCCCCACCCCCGCCCCGGCCCAGCTGGCCCTCAGTCACCTGGTCACCCACCGGCTGTTTCCTGTCCCTTACCTGGCTAGATGCAGCAGAGACTCTTTAGTGTTGTGGCCCGAATAGGCACTGCATTCATAGAAGATGAGGTTGTTCTCCTGAAAGCAGACAGCAGAGAGGGAATCCAGAGAGAGCACTGTGGGGGGGTAGCGGGGAGGAGAGGGAGAAGGGAGGCATCCTGTGGCCCGCTAAACCGTCCCCCAGCACACACATATGCTTGAGCTGGTCCTTCTCCTCAGTTTCTTGAGGCGCATCAGTTCTGCAACCAGTTCCCGGACACACAGCAACCACCTTTGGACAACGGAGCCCTTAGCTCTGTGAGGTGCCTGAGGCTTTGTCCAAGTGCTCCTGGGACCACAGGGGCTCATCCGGGTGACCCCAGACCCATGCTGGGGGGCAGCCCGGTTCTTTCCCAGGCAGGGACATGGGGCGCAGGAGGCTGTGTTGAAGCCACGTGGGGTGTGTGGATGAGCCCACAGAATAACACGGGTCACAGACAGCCCTGTGCCTACAGCCGAGGGGCGGAGGGCCACGAGGCCACCGTGCGAGGAGTCTCCAGACCCAAATGCTCAGGGCGCTGCTGTGTCCCTTGACTGGGCAGAAGGCAGTGCTGGGGGCATGCACAGAAACGTACTGTCCAAGGTTCACCCCAGTCTGGTTCAGACTCCCAAGGAACAGGGGTGCGGGTGTGGGGGTGCTGCTTCCTTAGGCCAGTGCAAATAGGTCAGGCCCGGGAATGGTGCCCTGCAGGGGGGCATGAGGTGAGGGAGGAGACTTCTGCAGTTGCAGATCTGGAAAGTTCTGCCAAGCTGCTATTCTGACCCCATTCTGCCACGCACAGCTTCCTCGCTGCCCTCCCTCCCCCAAGGCTCAGGCCTGACTCTGGTCTGTCTGTCTGCGGGGGGGTGGGGGGTGAGGGAATGAGGGCACCAAGCTGGGGAGGAAGCTCAGAGGTGGAGCATGTGTGATGCCCTGGGTTCGATCCGTGGCATCCCCCGAAACCAAACAACAAAGCAGGGAGAAGCTTTCATGGAGAAGAGTGACACCCGATTTGTTTTCCTCACTCAGGAATTGTGTGATCATTGGAACAAGTCACGAGAGAGAGAGAGAGAGAGAGAGAGAGAGAGAGACAGAGAGAGAGAGACAGAGACAGAGAGAGAGAGACACAGAGACACAGAGACACAGAGAGAGAGACAGAGAGAGAGATGCAATGGGCCCGACTTAGGATCTTGGGTCCAGCTAGGTTTTGGAATCTGGAGCCTCTAAGTTTGGGGTAAAGACCCTCTAAATGCACCAAGTAAAGGGTGCTAGGAGGGCCCGCTCAGGATGGGAGATGCAGGCTGAAAGTCGACTATAGACCAAATGGCCACTTAATAACTCTTGCAAAAACAATACCCAAAAGGAGAGAGAGAGCAAAAAGGACTGCCCTGTCACAGAAGTGGCGTAGGGTGGAGGGGACAGGGTAGGGGGGTGGGAGGGATGCCGGGACCATTGGTGGTGGAAAATGGACACTGGTGGAGGGATGGGTACTCGATCATTGTATGACTGAAACCCAAGCACAAAAGTTTGTAAGTCTGTAATTGTACCTCATGGTGATTCACTAATAAAAATTTAAAGAAAAGGTCTCTAAAATGCCCAGCATGGGTCGGGGGTAGATCCTACACTCAAGCACATTTTGCTGAAATATTCACAGCAAATATTCCAGCACTTCTACTAAAATACATTTTTGTCTTCCCCCTGAACCCTACCCTCTGTGCCCACTTTCCCAGTCTCTGACGCCAGGAGTTCCTGTCGCGAGAAAGCCCAATAGGCTGGGGAAGGCACCCCCCCCCCGATTTCCCCAGTCCTTCAGCTCCCCAAACACCCTTCATGGCCAGATAAGCTGTGGGTTTGGCCTTCAACAAGCTTAGCTGGTTCCTGTTTGGGCACAAAGGCACGTGCCTATCTTAATGGTGTGCCTTGACTTCATCTTGAGTTTCCAGACTCGAGGGTGCATTGTAACTGCAAGAACGGGCTCTGGAACAGAATTATCCAAAGGGGAGCATGTTTCTCTGCTCTGAGAGCAGGCGCCATCCCTGACGGTGACGCAGACGCCAGAAGGAACCTCTTACTCCCGAAGAATGTACATACAACTCCCGGCCCAAGAGCTAGGATGGTGGGTAAGGTACGTGCCCTGCATGCAGCCAACCCAGGTTCAATCCCTGAGCACTGCCAGGAGAAGTGAGCCCTAAGCAGAGAGCCGGGAGTGAGGTCTGAGCATGGCAGGGTGTGCCTGCCCCTAAAACATCAAGAAACATAAAAGAAGGCGTGATTCTGAGTCCCAGGGAGGAGGGTTTGGGGGAACGTCCCCAGTCAACCCTGGTCACCCCTGTCTTGCAATCCAGGTCTTTCTATGGTGACATCCCACTGTACAGGAGCCTTCCCATGAAGGGGTCAGGGCACCCCTCTTGCCCCTCTCTGGACGCTTCCTGGACACTTGCCCAGCTGCCCACGGCTTATGCCCTGGAGGAGAAACGTATGTGCTTGATGGTTACCTTGGCCAGCTGCTCACCCAGGCCGCGGGGGACTTCTCGCTCTTTCTCTATGTCAATTTTGTTGGCCAGCAGAAGAATGGGAAGGTGATCGCCCACGGCTTCCTGGAGAAGACAGTGCATGACACCTGAGAGAAGGTTCTAGAAGGAGACTCCGAAGGGTATGGGTTTAATGCAATGAGAGATGCAATCTGGCCCCAGCACCCTTGGCGGTCACTCAAGCGTGGCAACATGACCACTTTCCTCTAACTCCATAAAATGAGCCAGACTTTTTTATTTTTATTATTTAATTATTCAGGGACTAGTCCTGCCAAGCCCACAGCCCTGCCTACCGTGAGGGCCTCCTGTGCCCCGTCTGTGTGCCCGGGGCTCTGTCCCCCCAGCACCCTCAAACCCAGGTGCAGTACGTGGGACATGCAACGGACATGCCCATCCTTTCCTAGGACGTTGCTCAAAGGACAGATAGGGAGTTGGGGTGACAGCACAGAGGAAAGGGACTTGCCTAGCCTGTGACCAACTCAGGCTCGATCCCCAGCACCCCACATGGTCCCCAGGAGTGATTCCTGAGCACAGAGCCAGGAGTAAGCCCTGAGCATCGCTGGGTGTGACCCCAAAAGAAAATCAATGTTTTTATTTCTGAAAATATTATAGAATCTGGAACCCTCTGCAGCACATGACAGCCGGCCCCACCACGTGTCTGCTGGGAGAGGCCTGTCCTTCTGCCTGGGGACAGGCCCCCTGCTCTGTGCTGGGGACTGCAGCAGCCCTGTTCCCTCCTGCAGGGGTCTGCCACCCTCCCCGCTGAGGGGCTGCGCCCCCGGGTACCCCCTGCTGGTGAGATGGGCGCACTGCATGTGGGCACTTTTGGAGGGAGTCGAACGGCTGGGGAGCCCGGGTCTTGCTCACAGTATGCAATGTCTCATTGAGGGCCTTGCACGGTCATTCGGCAGTTGAGTCACGAAAAGTCATATAGTCACTGGCAAAAGGGCAGCAGATAGGCTGGTCCACAGAAACTCCTGCTGGGTCTGGGTCCAGCTTACCCAACTGAGGCAGCTAGACTGCCCACCTACCCCTGTGTTTCTAATTATTATTATTATTATTATTATTCACTGTCCTCCCATTGTTCATTGATTCGCTCGAGCGGGCCCAGTAACGTCTCCATTGGAGACTTTGTTGTTACTGTGTTTGGCATATCGAATACATCATGGGTAGCTTGCCAAGTTCTGCCGTGCGGGCGAGATACTCTCGGTTGCTTGCCAGTCTCTCCGAGAGGGGCGGAGGAATCGAACTTGGGTCGGCCATGTTGGCTGCGTGCAAGGCCAATGCCCTACCGCTGTGCTATCGCTTCAGCGATATTTTTATTATTATTATTATTCGATATGCCAGACACAGTAACAACAAAGTCTCCAATGGAGACGTTACTGGGCCCGCTCGAGCAAATCGACGATCAACGGGAGGGCCTTTACCTTTATTATTATTATTGGCTTTGGGGCCACATCTGGCAGTGCGTAGGGCTTACTCCTGGCTCTGTGCTCAGGAATCACTCTTAACAGGGCTTGGGGGACCATATGGGTTGCTGGGAATCGAACCCGGATTGGCTGTGTACAAGGCAAGCATTCTATCTGCTGTGCTATCTCTCCAGCCCCAGTTTTCCTCTAACTCCATAAAATGAGCCAGACTTTTTTATTTTTTAAGAAAGGCCAGGCACGGTTGGTGGGAACCCAGCGGTGAGCACTAGAACAGGATACTGTAAGCCCAGGCCCGGCCAGCATAAATCGTGTTTCTTATCTAAGGCAGATACCAAGGTTCTGTACTTTTCTCACTCTTGGGTCCCCTTGGAAGTCTTCTTCACTTGTATGTAGGGAAGTAAGAGTGCATAATAGAGGCTGGAGCGATAACACAGAGGATAGGGTGTTTGCCTTGCATGCGGCTGACCTGGGTTCGATTCCCAGCATCCCATATGGTCCCCCAGGCTAGGAATTGAAAGAGCTATGCTTGGAGTATCACGTTTCACTCAAATGAGAGAAAGAATCCGGAGTTCCGACATCTGTCGATGATCAAGAATCAGGGACGCTGTCTCATTTGCCAAGGCATCAATAATCAGATGGGCTGGTCACATAATGAGGTTTACAGACGACCGCTGGACTAGAGCCGTTACCGACTGGATTCCACGGGACGTCAAAAGACCGCATGGCCGCCCACCTACCAGATGGTCAGACTTCTTCGTTAAGATCATGAACGATCCGTTTGAGGCTCTTCATGTTCCCAGAGCGAACAGACGCCATTGGGCTACACTAGCACGCGACAGGGACATATGGAGACGTTACTGGTGCCCGCTCGAGCAAATTGCCGATTAACGGGAAGTCAAGTGATCAAGTGATCAAGTGATCCCTCCAGTCTCAGAGTGAAGCAGTTTTTCTCTTCTGGGTCTGCTGGTGTAAAATAAATCTTGCTGCCACTTCCAGCTCTCATGAGTGCCACCTGACCTTCTCCGGTGGAGCTGGGACACTTCCTGGCAGAAGCTTTGCACTTTGCTAGGTAGAGAGGGTTGGGTGCATGAGGGCAGGGTGCAAAGCTGATGCTGGATTTACCACGGTTTGGGTGCCCAGAGTTGGGCTGACTTGATACAACTTTAAATCCCCAGTTTAGAAGCAACGACGTTGGAAATGGAGCCAAAATGTGGGGTCCTTAGTCTAGACATTCTTTGTGTATTTTCTTTTTCTTTTTGGGTCACACTAGGTGATGCTCAGGGTTAACTCCTGGCTCTGCACTCAGGAATTACACCTGGTGGTGCTCGGGGGATCCTATGGGATGCTGGGGATTGAACCTGGGTTAGCTACGTGCAAAGCAAATGCCCTCCAGCCCAAACTTTTTTTTCTTTTTGGTGTGTGTGGGGAGGTCACACACAGTGTGCTCTGGGATTACTTCTGACTGCTCAGAGATCATTCCTAGCATGGCTCAGTGGGCCCTGTGGGGTGTTGGGGATCAAACCTGGGCTGGCTGTATGCAAGGAAAAGTGCTTTCACCCCTGTACTAGCTCTCCAGCTTACACACCTGTTCTCTTTGTTTGCCTGTCTTGGGGCTACACCCGGTGATGTTCAGGGCTTACTCCTGGGTAAGCATTCAGGGATCACTCCTGCTGGTGTCCAGGGACCGAACCTGGGTCTACTGCATGTAAAACAAGAACCCTCCCTGTTGTCCTATTGCTCTGACCCCTAGACATTCGTTCTTAACAGCAGCTCAGGAGAAAAAAAGAATAATTTTCATTTACCAAAGAAGCAACTTAAAGCCCAGAGGATATAGAAGATCCTTCAACAACAATAACTGTCACTGTCACTGTCCTCCCGTTGTTCATCGATTTGCTCGAGCGGGCCCAGTAACGTCTCCAACGTCAGACTTTTTGTTACTGTGTTTGGCATATCGAATACATCACGGGGAGCTTGCCAGGCTCTGCCATGTGGGCGAGATACTCTCGGTAGCTTGCCGGGCTCTCCAAGAGGGGCGGAGGAATCGAACTCAGCTCGGCCATGTTCACTGCATACAAGGCAACCGCCCTACCTGCTGTGCTATCACTCCAGCCCAACAGCGAGTAGGGCGTTTGCCTTGCACGTGGCCAACCTGGGTTCGATTCCCAGCATCCCCTGAGCACGGCCAGGAGTAATTCCTGAGTGCAAAGACCCTGTTATTGCCAGCGTCACCCAAAAAGCGGGGGGAAAAAACAATAACAACAACAAAAAAAAAAACAAAAAAAGAGGGCAACGAGGAAAGGTCCCTCAAGTCCCCAAACCTTTCCTCACAGTTCTAAGTTTCAACAGTGATACAGGGCAGCCCAGGAGCTAGAATTCTCTCCATGCAGGACTTCAGGCTATCAAAGCGATAGCCCATTGGCGAGGGGGGATGCTTGCCTTGCACGTGGCTCACCTGGGTTCCATCTGGTCCCCGGCATCCCATCTGGTGCCCCGGAACACCACCAGCATGAGGCCAGCGGTGTCTGTGGCATACCCAGCCCTGCTCGGAACAGCACGGAGGGGCGCGGTGCCCCCTGCCATGAACATGCAACCCCCCAATTCCTCATCCGCAATCGGAACACCCCAGGAGGCCGACGCCCAATTTGGGGAATCCCCCTCCACCAGGCGGTCAGCCCAGAGGAGGCCCCACTCACACCCCCACCCCCAATCCCCACGCTGCCAAAGCAGAAGGGAAGAGGCAGCCGCGATGGCCAGAAGGCTGGTGTCTGGAGCCCGCATGGGAGATATTTGGAGACTCATGTGTGAGGATGACTAAGGCCCGTGGGATTTCTCGTCAAGGAGACGCTTGGAAAATGTGAGCATCAGACTCGAGATCTCCAGGCAGAATTCTAACCCAGGTTCTTGGAATGATTGGAAATGGGGGTGCCAGGTGCCCAAGGACGGGAGCGGGGGCCAGCCACAGGCTCGGTAGCCAGGCTCTGCCCACTGAGGACAGCGGTGAGGCCTGTGGGGCCAAGAAGGGGCTGTCGTAGGGCAGGGGGCAAGGACATGGTGTAGAGGCCGGGCTGCCTTGCACTGTGTGTGAGGTCCTGGGTTCAGTCCCCGGCACAGAGGAAGAGAGAAAGGAAGAAAGGGAGGACAAGGAAGGAAGGGAGGGGAGAAAAGGGGAGGGAGAGAAAGAGGGAGGGAGGGAGGGAGGGAGGGAGGGAGGGAGGGAGGGAGGAAGGAACAAAGGGAAGGAAGCAGGGAAGGGAGGAAGGAAGGAAGGAAGGAAGGAAGGAAGGAAGGAAGGAAGGAAGGAGGGAAGGAGGGAAGGAGGGAAGGAGGCAGGAAGGAAGGAAGGAAGGAAGGAAGGAAGGAAGGAAGGAAGGAAGGAAGGAGGGAAGCAGGGAAGGAGGAAGGAAGAAAGGAAGGAAGGAAGGAAGGAAGGAAGGAAGGAAGGAGGGAGGGAGGGAGGGAGGGAGGGAGGAAGGGAGGAAGGAAGGAAGGAAGGAAGGAAGGAAGGAAGGAAGAAGGAGGGAAAGAGGGAAGGAGGAAGGAAGGAAGGAAGAAAGGAAGGAAGGAGGGAAGGAGGGAAGGAGGGAAGGAGGAAGGAAGGAAGGAAGGAGGGAAAGAGGGAAGGAGGGAAGGAAGAAGGGAGGGAGGAAGAAGGGGAGGAAGGAGGGAAGGAAGGAGGGAAGGAGGGAGGGAGGAAAAAGCAGAGAAGGAAGGGAGGGAGAAAGAAGAAGGGAAGGGAAGGAAGGAAAGAAGAGAAGAAAGAAAAGGATGGAAGGAAAGAAGGAAGGAAAGAAGGAGGAAGAGAGGGAGGGCGGGAGGGGAAGGAGCAAAGGGAAAAGAAGGAAGGCAAGGGAGAAAGAAAGGCAAGGAGGAAGGGAGGGAGGGGGAGGGGTTCAAATCCCCAGACCCGGGTTCGAATCTCCAGTACTGCAAGCTAGCCAGAGGTCACTCCAGGGGTCCCTCCTGAGCACAGAGCCTGTGCCAGGTGTGGTCCAAACCTCCCTCCACAGGATGACCCAGTGTCTGGTGGGGGCATTTTACCAGAATTGGTGAAAGCCCATCAGCATGCCAGACCCCAGAGAAGGTAGCAAGTTGGGCCCTGGTCCAGCTCGGGGTCCCGGGGTCTGTTCTGGCTCTCCATGCCTCGTCTGGGCCAAGTCTCTGTTCTCTGAGCCACGCGTCAAGCCCTGAAGTCCCTTTCTGTCTGGCGGACGCTCTGACCCAAAGGTCTCTCTTCATCTTCCATCATCTGGAGCACCTCTGTGCTAGGGCTCGTTGAAAGCCAGACACTGAAATTTAAAAGATTACCCATCCCTGCCTTTAAATAACAAGCCCTGTCAGGGAACTGGCATTCAGCACAGATGGACAGAGGCTGGCTTTGCTCAGTTATAATTGTGTGTGTGTGTGTGTGTGTGTGTGTGCACATGTGTGTGTGTGTGTGTGTTAATATTTATTTGCTGGGAGGCTAGCAAAAAGCACTGAAATAGTGCGGCTGTTTCTCTGGCGTGAGAAGCAAAAAAACAAAAATATATATATATTTTTTCTCAGCACATTAAGCATGCAGTTATGCTAAGAAAAAAAAAGACTGCAAAATTATATCTTGGGGGTTTCCATATTTATCCACCCCCTGGACTATGAGTCAAAACAAGATTTATTTGCGTAGCTCGTTTGAAACTGCCAGCACTTCCAGCTCAACTTGGAACGTGGGGAAACAAATCAAACTGCTATTTTTCGCTCTGTGCTGTACCTTGTCACCCGTGACAAAGCGTTCAGGAGGAGCAGCCGGGCGGTGAGCGAGGCAGGGCCAAGAGTGAGGGTCTGGCCCCCGGGAGCGTCTCTTTGGAGAGATCAGGGAGAAGGAGCACAGAGAAATGAGTGACTTGCTTCACAGACGCCAGTGCAGGGGCCGTGGCACCGCCCCAGGGCCACCTGGAGACTGGCGGGTCCCTGTGCAGGCCACTCCCTCCCCGGGGCCCCAGAATGTCCCTTCTTGGAAGTAAGTGCTTTGAGCCAACCAAGAGACACTGGTCTGTCTCTCAGTGGCGATTTCTCAGCCCTTGGGGCTTGGGCTAGATTCTTTATCTCTGCCTGCGGACACAGTGCCCGCCCCCCACCCAGCCTTCTGCTCTCTGCCTGGTCCTCTGCCCTCAGAGCAGAACTGGTTTCTCCAGATCCAACAGGAGACCCTCAATCTCCCCCTGCAGAGGGGCTGCAGGGCAGGGTGGGGTGGGAAGAGGGGAAGGAGCAGCCCTGCAAACCAGGTTTGGGGGGAGGGGAAAGAGATTGGCAGGAGAAGGCTGGCCTCTCCCTCCCAGGTGAGCCCAGGTCGGGCCTCCATGTGCAGAAAGTCTGCAGGCAAGGACGGTCTGCGGGCGAGGAAGGTCTGCGGGCGTTCCAGGACGAGGAAGGGAGAAGGGGCAGGAGGTCTCCAGCCTCTGAAAGCAAGAATGGGTTTGGGCTTCTTTTGTGCCAAAGCATTGTAGTTTCCTGTGGCCCATGAGAGTCTTCCAGGGACACACACACACACACACACACACACACACACACACACACACACTCACACACACACGCACACGCTCACACATACATACACACATATACACTCACGTACACACATATACGCTCACACTCACACCCACATATACACACACTCACACACACTCATACACACATACACACATACTCACATATGCACACACTCACACTCATACACACATATAGGC
>NW_026606093.1:23705000-23787500 GCF_029834395.1 Sorex fumeus
CAGGGTCTCCTGCCCGGTGGGGTGCTGGACCGGGAAGGAGGAGGGTGGAAGCCACTCCCCACTTCTCCGGGACCCCCACTCCGCGCCGCCGTCCCAGGGCTGGCCCTAATCCCAAGGCCTCTCTTTTGAGCCCCCAGAAATTAGTCTGGCGCCGGGCACCGGGAATGTCTTGGTGCCGGCGGGGGAGTAGGGGGGTCTTGGTCACAGGCCTTGAAAGGGTAGCGGGTGGCGGGCAGAGGACCCGGGTGGACCCTGGAAGGTCGGGCGCCCTCACCTCCACGGTGCTCAGCCACTGCCGCACGGACAGGAAGGACTGCCGCGCCGTCAGGTCGTACATGACGATGACGCCGTCCGCCTTCCGGAAAAACTGCTGCGTGATGCATCGGTACCTGCGGTCCAGGGCAGGGGATGGGATGCAGGGATCTAGGCGGCAGCAACGGGCCTTCCCCCGTGGCCACAGCCAAGCCCACGGCCACGCCCACAGTCACGCCCACGCCACAGGCAAGCCCAAGGCAACACTCCCAGCCACGCACACGGACACGCCCACGGACACGCCCATGGCCACGCCCATGCAAACCGGCAAAGCCACGCCCACACTCACAGCCACGCCCATGCCACAGGTAAAGCCACGCCCACACTCACAGCCACACCCACAGCCACGCCCACGCCACAGGCAAGTCCAAGACAACACCCACAGCCATGCCCACGGGCACGCCCACGGCCACGCCCACACCACAGGAAAGTCCAAGGAAACACCCACAGTCTCGCTCACAGCCACGCCTACAGCCACACCCATGCCCACGGTCTTATCTATGCCCACGGCCACGCCCATACTCACAGCCACGCCCACAGCTACACTCAGACCACGCCCACACGCATGGCCACGCCCATGCCCAAGGCAAGTGCAGGGCAACACTCAGCCACACCCACAACCACGCCCACAGTCATGCCAAGGCCACAGCCACGCCCACATTCATGCTCAAGGCCACGCCCACAGCCACGCCCACATTCAGGCCCAAGGCACCGTCCATAGCCACGCCCATAACCAAGCTCACGGCCACGCCCACAGTACACCCCCTCAGCCCCCACACCTCCCTCCTCAGCCCCATCCCCACCTCCTCACCTCTCCTGCCCCGCTGTATCCCACAGCTGCAGGGCCACCCGTGAGTTGTCCACAGTCACCGTCTTCACCCTGTAATCGATGCCTGTGGGGTGGGGGGAGGAGTCTGTCACTCCCAAAGGCAAAAGAGCAGCCCCACCTGTCTGGGTCATGCCAGGTGCCAGGTGCGGGGGGCCAAACTCTCCAGGGGCAGCTGGGGTCGGGCAGGGCCAGTGGGGCGAGGGGCCCAGGGGCCGCGGGGTGGGGCCTGAGTCCCGAGTGGGGTGCCATCTGGGTCAGATCCCCTTGGCTCGCCCACCCTCTAGCTCCAGGCTGTGGTGTCCGTGTCCCTCTCTAGGGAGTTGCACAGAGCACGGAGGTGAAAGCAGCCAACCAATCACTGCCAAGCCAAGGCTGGCAATCCTGAATGCTCTCCTCGGGGAGGAGGGAGGGAGGGAGGGACGGAGGGAGGGAGAGAAGGCCTCTCCTCTCCTGTCTTTCAGGCACACCCTTTCTGTTTTTCTTCCTAAAATCCTTCTTCAAAGTTCATCTAATAAAATCCAAGTATGCCTGGAGGGATGGAATCTACTTTAAGACTTCCATCCTTCAGTACAAAGGTAAGCTGGAGGAGCAGGAGGAGGAGGGGGAGCTGGAGAGGGCAAGGGGGGGAGGAGAGGGAACAGGAAAGGGAGCTGGGGGAGGAGGGGGAGCAAGGGAGGGAGGAGGGGGAGCAGGGAGGGAGGAGGAGCAGGGAGGAGGGGGAGCAGGGGAGGAGAGGTTGGCGGCTGGAAGGAAGGAGAGAACTGGGGTGAGAAGGGAACCAAGGTGACAGTGGCCCCTGAGGACAGAAAGCTCCTTACCCAGCCACTGGGCCCTTTCCCGTCATCTCCTGGTCACTGAGTCCTCTGTGGTCACCCGCCCGAGGGACGGATCCAGTCAGCACAGTGACCTCCAAAGACCCAGCGCGGGCCCTTGGACCACAGGCACTACCCCCCCGACACCCGGACCACTCACAAGCACTAAGCAGGTTCCAAAGGGCTTTTCACCTTAAACACCAGACCTGGGGCTCAGAGGTGTCCCCTCCTACTGTCCAAAAGGTGGAGCCCCTGCCGTCCTTCCCTCTGGAGGCCTTGGGGAGGAGCAGCACCCGCAGCTTGAGGGAGAGTGGGGAGAGAGAGAGAGAGAGAGAGAGAGAGAGAGAGAGAGAGAGAGAGAGAGAGAGAGAGAGAGAGAGAGAGAAAGAGGATGGAGGATAGAGAGGAGAGGATAGAGAGGGAGAGAGAGGAAGAGAGGGAGAAAGAGAGGAAGAGAGGAGTGGGATAGGGAGAGAGAGAGAGAGAGAGAGAGAGAGAAGACAAAACAGACAAGGAAGAGGCAATGAATGGAAGCCCCTGACCCCAGCCCTGACTACAGCCAGGCAGAGGCTGATGGGTAAGGGCAGAGGTGGGGACCCACAGCAATGCCACCACCCACGGGACCTTCGTGGGCTCCTACCGGGCAGATGCGGGCCGGAAGGAGCAGCCCCCATGCTGACTGTGGGTACCGTGCTCCCTCCCACTGCGCCATCCTGCTGTTTCCATAGACCGGGTGTGCCCAAGGAAGACCCATGCTCGTCACGCTACATGCAGACACGCACAAACAGGCACAGACGCCCAGGCACTCACACACACACACACACACACACACACACACACACACACACACACACGCATGCACGCGCAGGAGCACGCGCCCTCACCCACAGAGAGCCGGAGAAGCTGGGCCGCCCCCACGAGCTTGCCTGAGCCTCGGCCACTGGGAGACTCAGCTCTGAGTCACTTTTTTTTTTTTTAAACTAGTTCCCCGGGCCCAGGGACAGCTGGCACCTTCGTGTTATCTGGAACAGCCCAGGACGAAGGACTCCCTGGAAAATGGGGGTTCCCTGTGGTTGAGCACAAGGGCAGATTCTGACTTAGGGGATCCAGCCAGGTTCCCCTGGGAGCTGGGGGGCTGCGTTGTTCCTAAGAGCCCACCCAGGGCAGCACACTTGGGGGCTGACGGGAAAGCAGCCGACAGGGACTGAGGATGGGGTGAGGCCCTCCCTGGTAAGAGGCCTGTGACTGGAGGGAAGGGGGCCGCTCAGGCCAGGGGGTCCCGCCAGGATTCAGCCCAGAGCAGCAAGACACGGAATTCGTCTAGCCAGGAGCTCAGCAAGTGGCAGGCAGCTCCTGTTCGCTGGGGGAGGTAGATCCAGGCTCCTCCTCTCTCTGCTCTCAGAATGGGACTGGGGGCAGGGGGCAAGAAGCGGCTCAGTCCACAGGAGCTGAGTGGGCTGAGAGGAGCCCAGTGTCATGGTCCAACGGAAGAAGCCACAAGCAGGGGTTGGAGTGATAGCACAGCGAGTAGGGCGTTTGCCTTGCACGCGCCGACCCGGGTTCGATTCCCAGCATCCCATAGGGTCCCCCGAGTACTGCCAGGAGTCATTCCTGAGTGCAAAGCCAGGAGGAACCCCTGTGCATCACCAGGTGTGACCCAAAAAGCAAAATAAAATAAAATAAAATAAAGTAGCCACAAGCAGCATCACAGTCCCCGAGGGATGAAACCCACCTCTCAGACCCCCCTGCACTCTGGTGCTGAGGCCACTCATCTCATCACCTTTCACTGGATTGTTTTGGGGGTGTCACGTGTGGCGGTGCTCAGGGGTTGCTCCTGGCTCTGTGCTCTGGGATCCTGGCTGGCAAGGCTCGGGATGGAGCCCAGCCACGTGCAAGACTGTGTCCCACCCTCGCCAGGCCCTCGAGGAGTGTTGGGGGCTCACATTCAGTCGGAGCATTCCATGAGCATGCACACACGCGCGCACACACACACACACACACACACGCACACGCATACACATGCGCACACATGCACACGCACATGCAGCCCCATCAGTCCCTGTGGCATGGTGGGTGCCAGGAGAGGGCTATGGGTGGGCTGGGGCCGGCAGGAGCGGGCCCACGGGCTCCGGGAGGGCTGACTGAGCCGTGAGGACGGGAGGGCTGGCAGCTGTCACTTCCAGCAGGAGGACCGTGGGAGAGGGAGGCAGCGGTTGCCATGGAGAAGCACTCGGCCCTCCCCGTGGCGAGGGGCAGCCTGGTGAAGCCTCGGCACAGCCAGGCAAGGGCAGAGCATGTTGGCGAAGGCCCCCTGGGGTGCAGCCTGTGGAGGCCACGTGAGCCTCGGGGGCCGGGGGAAGGGCGTCAGGCCCTGTGCAGGAGAGCCCCTGAGGCTGACCCCAGCCGGGGGCTTCCATTCACGCATCACAGAGTGGGCCCCGACCTGCCAGAAGGCCCCCACATCTGGGTGTACCCGCCCAGATGGAGTCGCGGGTCCTAACTGAGGGAGGTAGGGGCGCTCCAGGCCACCATCCCGTAGCAGGGTTTGTTGGGCAGTCAAGACATGGTAGTCTCTGGGGGTGCCGTGTTGTGGTGGGGCTCAGCTGTCACCAGGTGCCTGTCCAGAGCCCAGGCTGCACCGTCGGCTTGGATGGCTCAAGGAGCAGCTCCCGGGCTGGGGTGACATCTGCCCAGGGACAGACAAATGGCTCGGAGCTGGAACATTCCCCAGCCCAGCTCAGGGGGTTCTGGGCCTGCTGGGGTGAGCATGAGGGACACAGATGCACACACACACACACACACACACACATTCGCACACTACACACGCCATTCACATGCACACACATTACACGCACACACACATAAGCACATACACGGCACACACATGTACAGCCTCACACATACAGCACTGCTCCACATACATATGCATGCACTTATATGTACATACACGCACACACCACAAACATGAACCGCCCATATGTGCGCACAGCACACACACAGCACATGCACTGCACGTACCCAGCACACGCGTACACAGAGCACACACACACTGCACACACAGCACACAACACATGCATGTACACACAGCATACAGCACACATAGCACACACACAGACGTACACACATAGACATACACACATCACATACACCACACACATGTGCACACAGCACACACACACACACACACACACACACACACACACACACACACCGAGCAAGAGGCTGGCTGGGGGGGCAGGTGGGGGTTGTGGGGCTTTCAGGCCTCCTGGTCGAGTCCTGAGGCACATGAGGATTGGGGGGTCCCGAAAGACAGGCTCCGCACAGATCGGGCCTGTAGGATCCTCTTGGTGCTGGACACAGGGTCACTCAGGGACCCGCTCTGCAGGAAGAACTTAGCAGCCAGCGTCTTGCAAGAGGCGGTCACCGCCAGGCCCCTCTCAGCAGACCCAGGGAACCAGCCCATGCCAGCCCTTACCAGGCAGGCCCCTCGCCCCTCCCACTGGACGCCCCCCAGTCCCGTCCCCCACTGCCTAGAGGGGCCAGGACCAGCATCTGCGCAGGGAGACTCACCCACAGTGGCCGCCATGCCCGGGGAGAAGCGGTCCTCGCAGAACCTCCGCAGGAAGGACGTCTTCCCCACGGACGAGTTGCCCACAAACACAATCTTGAAGAGGCGGTCTGGGGAGGAGGGGGCGTCTTCCTGCTGTGGATGACAGGTGGTGGGTCCCCGTGGCAGGGCCCCTGTGCCCCCCACAGCCCGCCCTCAAACGCGTCCTGAGAACGGGAACTGCAGTCTTCCCGTGGGGGCTGTAATGTTATGTGGGGGGGAATGGGGACCCCCAGGCTGAGCACACAGACGCTTTGAGCTCTGTGTAGTGGCTTCTCCGGCATCGGCAGAGAAGGTCACTCTGCCCACTATGGTTGCAGGCCCCGTGGAGGGCAGAAGCTGGGACAAAAAGGTGGGCATTGCACAGTCACCGCACAAGGCTCTGAGGCCGGAGGAGGATCTGGGGACCCCTAGAAACACAGGGTTAGCACGTGCACCCGGCTTGGTTAAGTGAACCTCAGTTATTACACATGAACGTGCACAGTTCATTCACGCGGGATTCTCCATGGCCCCTGGGAGTTTGGGTACAGGGCTGAGGGCCCGCAAGCATCCCAGGGTGGCCCTGCTCGTCCCACACACTGCAGAGCCTATTGCGCGAGCAGCCCTGGTGGGCAGAGACCACCAGAGTGATTGTTGGGGTCCACAGCACCGAGGCAGAAGCCCGATTGCAATGTGTGATTCATAACCTGCGCAGGCAGGTAACTGCAAAGCCACAGATGCCCTGGTTTCAGGGGAACAAAGCCCGCCCCACTTCCTTCCATGCAACCACGACTCTGAGTCCTTATCTCACGATGTCCCGTAATCCTGGCATCAGTCCTGGACTTGGTGCCACGATGTAACCCCCAAAGCCATTTCTGCGGGTCTGTCTCTGTGAGATAAGAAATCACTGCCTTTCTTTCCTGGAAGGGAGCATAACACGACACTTGCCATAACCATGCTGCTGGACCCCGCGCCAGGCTGTTTCACTTGGGCCGCCCCAGAGGGGATGGGTGAGAAACCTCCCTGCCCCAAGGTAGCCAGCCCCTACAGCTGAAAACCTCCTGAACTCAACCGTGCTCATGGCCACTCTCCACACACTCAGGCCGAGCCTCACCCGTAAGTGAACCTATTCCTGGATATCTCATACCTCCGATACTCCAAGAGTAACTGCACCACATTTGATGGGGTTCAAAACAGCAGGCAACCAATCATAAAGGGAAATATTTTTTTACAAATATATATATATATATATATAAAAGCACACAAAGCTCAATCTTTAACAACATGTTAGTGATCTCTTAGAGAAGAGCATTAATTAATGGCCCCTATGTGAAATACAACAATCTTCACACTCTTTCCTCTAAGGATACTTTTTTTTGTAGCACTTTCAGTGGTTTTTCATAACAAACAATGTAGCACTGTAGCACTATCCTCCCGCTGCTCATCCATTTGCTTGGCGGGCACCAGTAACGCCTCCATTGTGAGGCTTTGCTGTTACTGTTTTTGGCATATCGAAAACGTCAAGGGGAGCTTGCCAGGCTCTGCCAGAGGGACGGATGGCAACATCCGAAATATGGCGGTGGAAAGGTGTAACGGTGGTGGGATTGGTGTTTGAATATTACGTGTCATCAAATAGTGTGAGCTACTTTGTCAAATAAAAAAAAATTGAGAGAAAAAAAAAAAGAAACCACGTGCTCGCAGACTCTCTGTGGAAGTGCTCTTGGAACCCCATCCCCAGGCAAGAGTCTTTGGTGCTTCTCCCGGTCTGGCCAGGGTAAATAAAGACCCTGTTTCCCCACCAAACCTCTGTCTCCATGCGTTTGGTTGAGTGAAACTCAGTTATTACGCATTCCCCAAAACTTCCGACAAAAAGCAAGGCAGGAGGCAGAGGTCCTACGGAGCAGGGCAGGGAAGCAAAATGGGGTGTCTTCTTGGAAAGGGGGACTGGAGTTCATAGGCCAGCAACCCTGTCAGTAACGGAAACCTGGACCCAATGGAGATCACTGGACAGTTTCCTGTCCATTGTCACCCAGCAGGTGGGAACTCCGGGCAGAGCTGTCCAGAGCCACTGGGACCCTCGGCTTCTCCTCCACCCAGGGGACAGTGTTCCAGGACACAGGGCGTGTGAGGATGGCCACTCCCTCCAGAGCAGTGCTAGCTCCCCCCAAATCCTGCCTTCAGGCCCCACCTAGCTGGCCTGCCCCAAGGGGGCTGCTCTTTGTTTTGCTTTTGCTTTTTGGGTCACACCCAGCGATGCTCAGGGGTTCCTCCTGGCTCATGCACTCAGGAATTACTCCTGGCGGTGCTCAGGGGGGGATGCTGGGAATCGAACCCGGCTCGGCTGTGTGCAAGGCAAACGCCCTCCCCGCTGTGCTATCGCTCCAGCCCGGAGGAGGAGGAAGAGGCTCTTGAGAGCCTATTTAAAAGAGGATTTGGCGGAATTAGCTCGTCTTGTTGAGCAAATACTATAATGGAGTGGCGGAAACTCCATCAGCAGCACCCAAGTCTCCAGAAAAGCCATTAACAGTCTTCGGGGGGATAAATCAATTCTGTGCAGAAGTCGGGAGAGAATTCAAGGTCAATTACAGGAACTGAAAGGAAACTTAAGGAGAAAAGAAACCCAAACACCCACACTCTAAAGCTCCATCTCCCCCCCCCCACCCGTCCCTCCTTCCAGCATCACACCTACAGCCGTTATTTAATATATTTTTTTGCTGTTGTTGGATTTTTTTTTTTTTTTGCTTTTTTTGGTCACACCTGGCGATGCACAGGGCTTCCTCCTGGCTCTGCACTCAGTGCTCAGGGGACCATATGGGATGCTGGGAATCGAACCCAGGTCAGCCGCGTGCAAGACAAGCGCCCTCCCCGCTGTACTATCTCTCCAGCCACTGCAGTTGTCATTTTGAGGTCGCACTTCAATGAGCAAATCTCTGTGTCTCCAGGCCAGGGATTGTGTTTAGAGGGCTGGAACAGCGGCTTTGCCATGTTTAATCCCTGGAACCACAAGCTCCCCCAAAGCCCCACCAGGAACGACCCTTAAACCCTGGGCTGGGAGTAGCAGTTATTTTTCAGACCATCAGCTGGGGTGGGGTGAGGGAAATCTGCATTTCTGCATTCTCGGGCATGGGGAATGGGGATTGGGTTTGCAAGGGTGGGGGTGGGGTGGGGAACGGAAGCCCAGTGGGGGTTGAGGGGGTTCTGATTGAGGGGTAGCTCTGCTTCGATCCCCTCTTGCTCTTGGCCAAGTCTATTTTAATTGGTTGCTGGAGTTTTGTTGATTCCCTCCCACCCCCATACACACACACACACACACACACACACACACACACACACACACACGGAGAGAAATGGATCAGGAACTCTTCCTCAAGTGCTTACACTTAAACTGGGGGACAACCCACCACAGCCAACAGCGGGGCAGGGGTGCGGGAGAGGGGGAAGTGGATGGGTCGCCCCCTGCTGGCAGGTCAGCAGATTGGTTCTCCTCCTCCTTCCTACTACCCTTGGTTTTAAATGAGTTTTGAAAAATACACAAATAATCTACGCCAATTTTTCAAATGAGGAAATATGGACCAGAGAGATAGTACAGGGTTTGTGGCACTTGCTGTGCACCTAGCAGAGCCTGGCTTGTCCCCAGACACTGTATTTGGTCCCCACGCACTGCCAAGAGGGATCCCTGAGCACAGTCAGGAGTAAGCCCTGAGAACTGTACGGTGTGCCCCCTGCCCCCAAATGAGGAAATAGAGAAATGCAGAGAAATACAATCTATCCTACTGCCCTGAAAAGGTCACTCACTAGTCACGGGGTGAGTCTTTTTCTTCCATATACCCCCCCCCACCCCTTTTTCCATATGTATAACTGAATGTATGTTTTATTTTGTTTTTTATGTTTTTTTTTTGGTTTTGTTTGCTTTTTGGGTCAAACCCGGCATGGCACAAGGGTTACTCATGGCTCTGCACTCAGGAATTACTCCTGGCAGTGCTCAGGGGTGTTGGAGTACACGGATCTTAGGTTTATCAGGTTGCACCTATCACAGTGCTCCCGAAGTCACTCCCATTACTTTGTCTGTCTGTAACCACTTCTATGCTCTCTTCCCCAACCAATTTGTAAGGTCTCATCCTTCTTAGACACTGAAGCTGTACTGTAAGTTAATATTGCCTTTCTCCTCTCCTCATGTCTTTTGAATAGTTTACTTTAATGCAATGTCCTTTTTGTATAGATACAGGAAGACAATTAATTAATATGCTTTATAACTTAGGCTTTGATTGGCTCTGAATATTATTCACTCCAGGGCATCTGCCTTCTCAACTTAAGCCTCAGTTGCCCTCACTTCCTAGCACCCCAAGGGCAGGGTCCCGACGTGGGACTGGATGGAACCAGGGCAAGTCGGTAAGTTATGAGCTACCCTGGCATCGAGATGGGCCAGGCCAAGGTGCCAAGATTCTTAACTATAAGTTAAGAGGTTGATCATAGGCAAATGCTGTCATGATCTAAAAGTAACGACGAGACTAGGACCCTGCTGCTAGGAATAGGAAAGATATCTGGCCTGAGCACTGCAGTCTGAGATCGAGATGGCCCTAGGAGAGCAATTCTATAAGCTCAAAGTATTTCTTACTGTGTCCATACAATGCTAAACAGGGGACCATATGGGATGCTGGGAATCGAACCTGGGTTGGCTGCGTGCTAGGCAAAACCACTGTGCTATCGCTCGAGCCCCTGAATGTACATTTTAGTGAGAGATATTTCACTGGCATTATTTTTCTGGCTTGCCCAAATTTTGGGGAGTTTTTTTTTTAGCAGCAATGCAGCATTAGATTTAATTATTATTCTCACATTCCTACTATTATAACTATTTGCTATTATGTAGTACACATTCTTGAGTTAAATCTTGGCCTGGATGGGGTTACTTCCTTCTTCATAAAGCAGACTTAAAGTTCATCTTTGTCCCAGCCTGGCCTGCCTGTGTAAATAAAGACCTTGTTTTCTCACCAAACCTCTGTCTCGGTGTGTTTGGCTAAGCAAACTTCAGTTATAACACACACACACACACACACACACACACACACACACACACACGTAGAGGAGGCAAGAGGCAGACTTCCTATGGAGTAAGGCATGGAGGCAAAGTGGGGTGTTTTGTTGTCTGTTGGGTAAAGGAGGGCTGGAATTTATTCTTGTTGATTTTGTTGCTGCTGTTTGGATTTTTTATTTATTTTACTTTTTTGGCCCCCAGACAGTGCCCAGGAGGTCCATGCCTCACCCCACGTGGGCATTCTCAACCTCAACAGGTAAGAGGTTCAATACAAAATCCTAGGCTGCAATGGTTGCTTAAGGCCCTGCAGTGCCAGAGATTACCTGGGTCACCCCAGAATCACACCTGGCGGTTCTCAGGTGGTGCCAATATGGAATTGGGGATCGAGCCAGAGTTAGCACATACCTTAACCCTGTTCACTCTTTGGCCCAACTCTTGATTCATATTAACAAACGACCTTTCTGGGAAGGCTGCACAATTGTGTGCCCCAGGGCCTTTGCACGGGACACCCCGCCTTGGAGGACCTGTGTGGTTCCAGGGATTAAACTGGGGCTGGCAGCATGCAAGGTAAGTGCTATCATCCACTCATCATCTCTCCCATTCCCGAGTCTCCTTTTGTTGTGGCGTGAGCTGCTTCTTTTTTTTTCTTTCTTTTTCCTTTTTGGGTCATACCCAGTGGTGCTCAGGCGTTACCTCTGACTCTGCACTCAGGAATTACTCCTGGCAGTGCTCAGGAGACCCTATGGGATGCCGGGGATCGAACGTGGGTCTGCCGCGTGCAAGACAAACGCCCTACCCGCTGTACTAGGGCTCCAACCCTGGCTGCTAATTCTCTTGTTTCCCCTTTCTGTGTCTCTTCCTTTCTCGAAAGTGGGTGGAGTTTTCCCAGGATCTGGCAGATGTCTGCACTTGCGCAATCAAGTGACGAGCTTCATTCTGGGTGAGCACAAGATCCCTCAGACCCTTGGTAGCCAGTAAAAATCCCATCTTCTCAGTAGGTAGATGGGCCCGTTTGTCCCCTCCTCCTCCCCATCTGGGTTGTCAGGAAAGTCCCTCTGCCACCACCCGCTCATGCCCATCTGCTGACGGTAACATGAAAGTCGAGACCATGTGTTGTTGGAGGCTGAGAGCCAGGGTCTGTCAGAAGTGGGCATCCCATGCTTTGGGTTCTGGCTCCGAAGTGGGGCAAACCACAGAGGTGGACAAGCAGAACTGACCAGAATCCCCGAGTTGCTCTAGTGACACTGAGTTAAGCGGGGGAGGAAAGCCAGCTCACCAGTTTTGTGAGTTGCAAGACCA
This sequence comes from Sorex fumeus, assembly GCF_029834395.1. Classification (NCBI taxonomy): domain Eukaryota; kingdom Metazoa; phylum Chordata; class Mammalia; order Eulipotyphla; family Soricidae; genus Sorex; species Sorex fumeus. Next base: position 23,716,871 of record NW_026606093.1, read on the forward strand.
GCTGGCCCTGGCAGCCACGCCACCTTGGGGGCCCCCTCCTGGGGGGCCTCAAAGGCAGGAGGCAAGTGGACGAGCGCCACCTAGCAGCCGGATTGGGTGGGACGAGTCCTTACCTTTGACCAGGCTTCCTTTCCAACAGGCTGCCCTCGGGGGCACGTGGGTGTGGGCTCTGCAGTTGGGGCTTGCCCTGGTGGGCCATCCAGCCCCTGGGGGGACACACCGTTCTCTTCTGTGCATTTGCTCAGCCGCTGCTCAAAGCCCCTCTCCAGGAGCTGGGGGAGGGCGTCTTCTTCTATGGAAATGAGCCTACGGAGCATCCGGGGGTGTGGGCCGGTGGACCCAGGGTCCCCGGCTTCCGGGTCCTCTTCCGGAAGGGGATCTCCACTCAGGCCCAGGGAGCTTCTCCTCCTGAGGACACCAAACACATCTTCCTCCTCCTCTGACTGGCTGTTTGGGGATGAAGGAAAGAAGCGTCAGGAAGACATTGTACGTTTTATCAACAGGGGGGCAGGAGGGTGACCAGAGAGTGAGTAGGAGACCAACCGGGTCTAGGTGGGGCAGAGAACCCCAGGAAAGGGGAAGTCTGCCTCCAGCCTTCTCGAACTCCTTCAGTCCATACCCTCCGTGCGAAGCGATGGAGGTGAGGATGAAGGCAATGAAAGGGATGCAAGAGATGAGAAGGGCATGGAGGCGGAGAGGGAGGTGAGGATGGAGATGATGATGAAGGGAGAGATGAAGGTGGTTGATGATGATGTTTACTGTCAGGGATTAAGCTAAAGATAAATAGATGGACACAGCCTGCCCCTGTCTGCATGGAATGGACTGACAGAGAGGCTGAAGCAAGAATCACACCCAGGAATGCACTTTCCCCAGCTGGAAGAAGTAAAGGGTACGAGGGATGAAAACAGATCTGGAAAGACCAATTTAATCCCAACACACTTTCATTCTGCCTTCACACCCAGGAACGCACATTTGTGGACACAAGTAGCTCACACACACACACACACACACACACACACACATCTCACATGCACACCCCCCTCCCTACGTATACATACACACTATTTCTTTTAAAAGACCTTGCAACCACACAAGAAATTGTTTCTGAAATTACACTAGAATGAAGCAATTTTTGTGGGGGTGGGGGGTAGGAACACAACTATTTGGGACATTCTCAAGTACTATTGGCATTACGTATCATCTTCAGCTTAGCGTGACTAAATTCAATTTTGGGTTTGAAAACAGGCCAAAGAGATTATGAGCTGAATTGGATAGTAGAAGAAAGAAACTTGTCCTTGACTTATCTTCTCTCAAGGTCTAAAGATAGGATCTCAGTTTGCCCTACCCCACAAAAGCTGAAACTTGTTCAGGGTTATAGATAAGACAGTGCATCCCAGGGCACCAGCCTGGGAGGGACTTTGCTGATCACCATGGGAACCTGGGATCTGTGAGTTTACGGTCCCCCATTCCTAAAAGCATGTTTCTCTGCTCTTTTTAAAACCTGAGTGCCCGAGAACAGATGACTGGTTAAAGAAACTTTGGTACATTTACACAATGGAGTACTATGTAGCTATTAGAAAAGATGAAGTCATGAAATTTACATACAAGTGGTACTACATGGAAAGTTTCATGTTAAGCGAAATGAGTCAGAAAGAGAGGGATAGACATAGAAAGATTGCATTCATCTGGGGAACATAAAGCAACAAAATGGGAGACTAACACCCAGGAGTGGCCGAGATTAGTACCAGGAATTTTGCTCCATGACTTGGAGGCCAGCCACATGTGCTAGGGGAAAAGGAAGCTCAGATAGAGAAGAGAGCACCAAATAAAGGGTGTTGGGAGGATCCTCCCAGGGTGGGAGAAGCATGCTGAAGGTAGACTAGAGACCAAACATGATTTCTGCTCAATGCCTCTCTTGCAAACCACAGGACCCAAAAGGAGAGAGAGAGAACAAAAGGGAATGTCCTGCCACAGAGGCGGGATGGGATGGGAGGGATGGGGGGTGGGAGGGATGCTGGGACCTGTGGTGGTGGAGGATGGGCGCTGGTGGAGGGATGGGTACTTGATCATTGTATAACTGAAACCCAAGCACAAAAATTTCTAAGTCTATAACTGTATCTCATGGTGTTTCACTAATGAAAAAAAAAGACTAAACTAAACTAAACTTTTTTTTTCTTTTAGGGGGTCACACCCAGTGGTGCACAGGGGTTACAGCTGGCTCTGCACTCAGGAATTACTCCTGGCGGTGCTTGGGGGACCACATGGGACTCTGGAAATCGAACTTGGGTTGGCTACATGCAAGCAAACGCCCTACCTGCTGTGCTATCGTTCCAGTCCCTAAACAAAACTCTTATTGTTAACTACTTGCTATTATGTTACCATAATAGTTTTCTTATTGTTACCATACAGGCAACACGGACCCAAGGACTTGAGTTCCCCATCTTCCCACCTGCTGACCGGCTGCCAATAAAGCTCTTCCTCTATGTGCCACTGTGTCTCTCGATTGGCCCTTGAGCATCAGTAGAACTGGGACCTCGGTGTTCACACCGCCCCAACGCCCCCTCCCCCCTCAGCGGAGGAGAGCAGTTACCTCTGCAGAAGCCAGTATGGAACTCAGGGCCCCAAACTGGTTGGCTATTCCTTGGCTACTACCTACCTCCTCCACTCAACCACAAGCGCCATGAAAGCAGAGGTCAGGTCTATGTCACTCGCAACTGGATACCTGACGTATGCCTCAGAATCTTGCCTGCTAGGAAACCCTCGATCATCGAGCCAGATGGCAGAATCCGAGTCTCATTTATCCTGGGAGCCTTTCAGAAGACTCAGAAGAATATCTGGCTCAGAGTAAATGCTAGTCGAGTGAATGAATCAGTGAATATCTTCAGTTCTTTTTCATTTCGTTTCATTTGATGATCTGGCTTTGGGGACCATGCCCAGCAGCACTCCCTGGCTCAGTGCTCAGGGGTCACCCCTGGGGGTGCTTAGGGGACCATATGTGGTACTGGGAATGAAATCGGGGTCAGCGTGCAGTGTATGCACCTTCCCCTCTGTACTGTCTACCTCTGTGAGCCCTGCAACTGGCTCTGAAGAACCAAAAGGCCAAACTACCATTGCAGAAATTCAACTTCCTCCTTGCACGTCACCATTCAGATACTGAAAAGAGGAATTCATGAGGATTCATCTAAGAACTTGATCCATCAGCTTACTCTCTCTCATCCCCCCCCCTCCCCAGAATCCCCTCCCCTTTGTGTATCTCTTACTTCATGCTGGCTACTGACAGTGTCGCCTAGGTAACACAAGTCCCCTCCATTCCCCCAGATTATCTGCTCCTTGGGAATCTGGTCGCCTCTACCTCTCCATCTATAAGGACGAAGGGTGAACTCCAGAGAAGAGAGGACAGGGAACTGGGTGGAGGGGTGGATGTCTCTCTGAACAACAAGCCACTTCTAGGAGACTCAAACTCAACCAGGTGTTGTCCAACATGCCCAAAGATAACCTGTCTGTCACCGTGGAGTGAGTTCGATGTGCGCCCTCGAAAGGAATCTCTCTTGCATAGGTCATTTCTTTCTTAGGGGCAAAGGGGTGTGGTTAGGCCACTCCTGGCTTCCAGAAGCTAGTCCTGGCTCTGTGCTCAAGGGCGACCACTAGTGGCCTACAGGAGATCTTGTACGCAGGGCTGAGGGAGAACCCGGACCAGCTGCATGCAAGGTAAGCACACTGCCCATTGGACAATCTCTCTGGCCCCCTCCCTGCCCACTCTTATCTGAAAAAAGAAACATAATTAATGAGATTCCAGAGGACGCTGAAGTGACCATCCCAAGGCAATTCAGGGTGTGACCATTTCACACCCCTGAAAAATCAAACCATCCATCCATCCATTCTGCTGGACCACCTGCAGTAGAGCCAGCCCTCCACCTCCATCCTCTGACCATGCTCCTCCCGCCCTCTCTGCAGACTAACTGTTCCTCTTTACTTCCTTCCTGAAGGCACACACGAGGGTGAGGTGGCCTCAGTGGGCCATGTTCTATCTTTGGGGCTAACTCCGCACAGTCCTCTCCGAAATGGAAGTCGGAACGGGACAGCACGTGGCCTTCCATCTGAATGGTCAGTTGCACCCAGCAAGGGTCCAAAGACAACTAACCCCCAGTGAGTACAGCTGAATGAACAGATGAAAAAAAATGAACGTGGAAGGCCTGGAGGGAGAGCACAGCAGAGAGGGCGCGGGCCTTGCACACCAAGCCATCTGGGTTCGATCCCCAGCGCCACATAGGGTCCTCCCTGCCAGGTCCCTGGGAATCGAACCCGGGTTGGCTGTGTGCAAGGCAAATGCCCTCCCCTCTGTGCTATCGCTCCAGCCCCTGAACAAAACTCTTATTGTTACCATACGGCAACACAAACCCTGAGGATTTGAATTCCCCATCTTCCCACCTGCCGGCTGGCTGCCAGGGAAGCTCTTTCTCTATGTGTCACTGTGTCTCTCGATTGGCCCTGGAGCATCAGTGGAACTGGGGTCCTGGTGGCCACACCACCACCTCCTCCAAAACTAGCAGAGGAGAGCAGTTGTCAGTATGGAACTCAGGGCCCCAAATTGGTATGTGTTGGCCCCAAGCCCCCTCAACCAAAAAAAAGCAAAGTGAAGCCAGGGATGACGACTTACCTTCTAAGAACCCCTCTGCTGTCAATGTATTTGCCGATCACAGAGCCTGATCGCTGTTTCCAACTCGCCTTGGCAGCAGCTGTGTTTGCTTTGGCTGCCTTATCTCTCTGCAGAAACACAAAATCCCCTCAGATCCACGCCTGCCGATTGGTCCCCGGCTTTGAGCAGAAACGCACTCAACTCCCCCACTCATGGGGTCAGGCTTGAAAGCAAATGGTGAAGCAACCAAGTGAGATGCTGGTCTCCCTGTGAGCATGACTCTTTATCCCCTAGCCCTCCTGGCCCTCCTTTTAACCCAAATTCCTGCCTCGTCCAGCATGTCATAGACCTGAACACACCAAGTCATGATCCAGAGCCTGGGATTGACCAGGATGGTCTTCCTGAGAGTACTGGTCATCTGGGGCTGGAGCGATAGCACAGCGGGGAGTTTGCCTTGCATGCGGCTGACCCGGGTTCTATTCCCAGCATTTCATATGGTCCCCTGAGCACCGCCAGGAGTAACTCCTGAGTGCAGAGCCAGGAGTAAGCCCTGAGCATCACTCGGTGTGACCCAAAAAGCAGAAAAAAAAAAAAGAGTAGTGGTTATCTACATCCAAACCGCAAAGAAAGCCAGGTGGGGAAGCTTAGGATAAACATTCATTTCACAGACTGTCCATTTCCAAATGCCACCTTCTCTGTGGCCCCAATTCCAAAGCCCAGATCTAAGACGGGGCACAGGCCCAGCGCTGAGAAATCAATGTTCTGGACAGCTTAGTCAAACTTCAAAGACTTACTATCCCCATAGGGAGGTACAACAATTTTCACAAAATTTCTTGTATGGAAATAATGTTTTGATCATTCCATTAGCCATCTAATGGTAACCAGCAATATAAAATAAATTATTGTGGCCCTGGGTCCTGGGGCTGAGATCTCCAAGCCTACTCGGATCGGGGCTGAGCATCCTCCACCCAGATCCTTCAAATTCCAGTAGGCGGGGGTCAAACCCACCAACTGGCCCTCTGGTGCCGTGTAATCCCATCAATGACCAAGACTCAGAGACTATAAAAACCAGCATTCGCGGCCGCACGACATCTTATTATGACATCTTATTATCTCATTCCTACTTTGGATCAACTGGCAGGCTACCGAATGTAACCTGCCCACATGGCAGAGTCTGGCAAACTCCCCGTGGCGTACCCAATATGCCAAATACCAGTAACAATGATGGGTCTCATTCTCCCAAAGAGCCTTGAATATGGCACTTTCTTAAAAATCTCAGGGCTAGGATGAAGGAGACGTTACTGGGGCCTGCAATCGACGAACAACACGATGGTCGTGATTCGTGATTCGTGATTGCGGCCCTGCTACACAGGCAGGCTTGAGGGGTGGTTAGGAAAATGGGCAGAGTGGTGGAGGGAAGAGGACAGTGGTGGTGGGATTAGGGTTGGAATATTGCATGCCTGTAACAAATCATCATGAACGGCTTTGTAAAACATGGCGTTTAAATGAAGTCGGGGGTAGCGGTGAAGAAATCGATGTTCTGTCCAGAGCTCCAAAGCTTGAGAGAAAGATTTTTGATTTGTGGAGAAGAAGGAGGTCAGTGGGTGGGCCCAGGTCAACGGCTCGGGCATCCTGGGGAAAGAGGATGCTTCCAAGTCCTCTCTAATCCCCCCTTCTGGGCATCTTCCTGGAGAGGAGTGGAGCTTAGATCACAGGAAGAATGTCTCATTAACCAGCTTTCCTGTGGTGCCCAGCCAGCCTTAATGAGAGAAGGGGTGTTGTCATGCTTCTGGGGACCCCGGAGGGAGGGTTCTAATGAATCCAAATTAATCTTTAATTATTAGCCAGCAGGAACACGGTTTGATGCCTCCTTCTTTGATTCCCCACTAGGGTGCTTCGCCCCATTCTCTTTCCAAAGCAAAATAAGTTTAAGCAGGTGAAGGCAAACCAGTGTTGTTTGTTTATCTGGGGGTATGACGGATGAACCGTTGAGCTGGAAGGTTTTGAAAGAGACTCAGTGTTAGGTCTCCCCCAGTTAGAAACGTCATCACCCTCAAATGTGTGTGGGCTCTAACAGGGCAGCGGAGGCCTGGCAGAGATGCCCGACCTAGGCAGAGAGTGGGAAGAAATGGTGTGGGAATGCGGTCCTTGAGGAACTGGCCACTGGCAGCTAGGCGAGAGGCCAGCGAGCTGTCTCCTGCTGCAGGCCATTAACAGTGACCTGTGAAGGGTCCAGTACACAGACTCCCCCTCCTCCTTCCAGGAGTGGGTCTCGAAAATTCCTGAAATGCAGAGGCCGGAGTGATAGCAGGTAGTGATAGTGCAGCAGGTCAGGTGCTTGCCTTGCCCTTGGTCGACCTGGGTTTGACCCCTAGCACTCCCGATGGTCCCTATGGCCTTGTCAGGAGTGATCCCTGAGCACTGAGCTGGAAGTGAGCACTAAGTACCACCAGGTATGACCCTCCCACACACACAAACAAAAATAATACATATTCTCCTTTTTAAAATTCCGAAAATGTAGGGGAAAGATAGGGATTTCTTTTTCCTTATGGGCTTCTAGTAATTACCACACCATATTTGATGGGGTTCAGACAGTAGGCAACAAATCATAGAGGGAAACACACACACACACACACACACACATATATATATGTATATATATATATATATATATATATATATATATATATATATCAGCGAGCCTGGAGAGCTACCGAGAATATTCCACCAGCACAGCAGAGCCTGGCAAGCTCCCCATGGCGTATTCAATATGTCCAAAACAGTAATAATAACGGGTCTCATTCCCCTGACCCTGAAAGAGCCTCAATTATGGCAGCGTTGGGAAGGACGAGTAAGGAGAGGCTGCTAAAATCTCAGGACTGGGATGGATGGAGACGTTACTAGCTCCTGCTCGAGTAAATCGACAAACAGTGGAATGAGAGCGATACAGTGATGGGCTCTTATGGTAAGGAGGCCAGTGGTGACACCCAAAATTTCAAGATCTGGATGATTAGAAAGTTGCATTCACCAACCTGATCCTAACAGCACTCCCTTCAGACCCTTCAGCAATGGCTGTATTTTAGAAGGGCAGGGGAGGTCCGGTGGAAGCATAGATTTTGCTTAATGCAGCCCAAAGGGACTATCTTTTTTTTTTTTTTTAAAAAAAAGGAATTCCTGCAACCTCAGAAAGAACATAAGTGGGATTTGTGTCCATACAAAAAGGACATTGCTCTGAATTAACGATGCAAAGGACTTAAGGAGAAGAGGAAAAATAATATTTACAAGTCCACAGAGCACAAAGACAGAAGTTACAAATAAACACAGAGGAATGGGATCACTGTGATGGGAGCACTATTTCTGTAGGATTAACCTACAGAAAGTGGGGTGAAGAGACAACTGAGCACTAGGGAGGTGATCCAGAGGGCTAGAGCCCAGGTCTCAGGTTCCGTCCCTGGCACTGTGTGGTCCCCAAGCACCTCTAGGTGTGACTCCCAATCACCTAGCTGGGTGTGGTTCCCAAATAAAAAAAAAAAAAGAAACACAAAATCGATGACATCAATTATCAAAGAAGTATTTACTCCATGGGTTCTATGCCCAGGAAAATGACTGTACTTCATGGTGGGATATAAAAGATGTTCATGAAAGTAAGAACCACATTTTGGTTTAAAAGCCCCTGCACATTTTTTTCTATTATTTTAATAGAACAAGAAGAAGAACAAGAAGGCCCTCCCATTGATCATCGATTTGCTCGAGCGGGCCCAGTAACGTCTCCATTGGAGACTTTGTTGTTACTGTGTCTGGCATATCGAATACGTCACGGGGAGCTTGCCAGGCTCTGCCATGCGGGTGAGATACTCTCGGTAGCTTGCCGGGCTCTCCGAGAGGGGCGGAGGAATCGAACTCGGGTTGGCCATGTTGGCTGCGTGCAAGGCAAACGCCTTACATGAGGTACAGTTGCAGACTTACACATCCCTGCACATTTTTATCTCAGTAAAAAATATCTTGCGGAGGCCAGAGAGATGGTACAGCTTCCCTTGCACGCAGCAGAGCTGGGTTTGATCTTTGACACCCCACACGTCCCCTAAAGCAGTGCCAGGAGTAATTCCTGAGTGCAGAGTCAGGAGTAACCCCTGAGCACCACAGGGTGTGGCTCGAAAGCAAACAGAAAAGTATCTTGGGGACAGAGAGATGATATCGTGTTTGCCTTGCATGTCGCCGACCCAGGTTCGATTCCCAGTGCTGCATAGGGCCCCTGGAGCACCATCCTTTTTGGGTCACATCCAGCGATGCTCAGGGGTTGCTCCTGGTTCTGCACTCAGAAATCACTCCTGGCAGTGCTCGGGGGGAACATATGGGATGCTGGGAATCGAACCCAGGTAGGCCGCTTGCAAGGCAAACGCCCTCCCCGCTGTGCTATCGCTCCAGCTCCATCACTTCTGAGGACAGAACCAGGAATAACCCCTGAGACGTGCTTGGGTGCGGCACCCAAAATTAAATTATGAAAAAAAAAATAATCACACATCACCATTCTCCACACTCAGGAAGAGTCCTTCAAGCCGGAACCGCAGGACACTGAGTGAGCCCCACAAACCTGGCTGGCCCTAGACAGGGCCCTCACCTCCCACCCCGGCAAAAGGCAGTTCCCACCAGTACCTGGAAACGTATGTCCCGTTCGTCACGGAGATGCTTGTTCCTTTCCCTGCAGATGCAGAAGGGGGAGATGGATTTAGACACACACGTGGAGAGGCTGGGGTGGTCTGCAGAGAGCAGAGTGGGTTGGGGGTCGGGGGGCAGCCAGGAAGGATGAACACGCACTCTCTTAGGGACCGCAGCTGAGGGAATGCAGGACTCGTGACAAATCTCTCTCTTTCCTCCTTGGCCTCCAAGAAGCACCAAGGGGAGGACCAAGAGGGACCTTAAGGCTGCGTTGAACAGAAAACTCCATCTCCACACAGCCTTGCTTTTTTGTTTGTTGTGTCTGTTGATTTGGGGGCCACACCTGGCATTGCTCAGGGCTTCCTCCTGGTTCTGTGCCCAGGGGTCCCTCCTGGCAGGGCTTGGGGGATTGTTCACGGTTCTGGGGAATGTAACAGGGAACAGCTGGGGCGTGCAAGGCAAGTGCCCCATCAACCTCTCTCTCTCTCTCTCTCTCTCTCTCTCTCTCTGGTTCCCAAGTTTGTTTTGATCCTTTGAAGCCAATGAACTTCGGAGTTTCTGACAGTGAGTTACCATCAGCCCAGAGTGCTCCCGAACTCTGGCTGGTGCTCTGCCCATGAGGCGTTGCCCACTCAACATTCCTCAACAATGGGAAGATGTGGTGAGAACAACTCCAGAGAGTCAGGTCAGGCTCTCAGCTCAGTGCTCCCCACAGAGTGGTGGTGTCACTTCTAGCTAAGTTCCTGGGTTTCTCCAGGGTCACTGGATCACCGGGTAAGTTCTACAAAGCCACTGCCTGAGTTTTGTGGAAGATGGGGAGAGAGAGAGAGAGAGAGAGAGAGAGAGAGAGAGAGAGAGAGAGAGAGAGAGTCTTATCCAGCTAAGTAGATGCTCATGAAATACTAAATTCAGCCCCCTGTACTCCCCACTCACTCCATCACCATGTGAGCTAGCACCCAGCCAGGGCCTGGGAGACTCTCAGGAGGCGATGGCACCAAGGGTGGGTGCTATCTATAAACTGGAGAGCTGTGAGTGTGTGTGTGTGTGTGTGTGTGTGCGTGTGTGTGTGTGTGTGAACGGCCACAAGAAGCTAGTTCTCAATCACCCACTCTGAGCTGGGTTCGAGTGTACCAGGGGGGACATACGTACAGGAAATTGCCGTAAAACAAGTTTAGAGACCAGGGTGCAATCCTGTACCCCGGCCGGAATCCAACAGGAAACTCTCTACTGTAAAGAGGTTTTTTATAGTACTGAGCCCCTTGAAATGCCCCAGTCTCTGCTCTCAGAGCATCCCTCAGGGGCTGGGATGGTGGGTGGAGTTTTTGCCTCGCCTGGGGCCAACCCCAGTTTGATCCCTGATGTTCCATCTGGTCCTCTGTTAGGTGGTGGAATGACTCTGAACTGGGCTGAATATATGGTCGGCTCCCTGGCAGCCCGGCTGGGAGAGGCGACACTGGATTGAAGAAACAGGCAGCCAGTGGGACCATTTAGGGCTCTTCGGGCCACCCTAGAGCTCAGGCAGTCCTGGTGTGTTTGTTTGTCTCATTCTGGTGCCCAGCTGGGCAGTGATGGCCAGGAGGAGGGGCTCTCAGCGGGGAGCAGGGGGATACCAAGGGGAGGGAGGGTGGGGGGGTGGGCACACGCACCTCAGGAAATCCAACTGCTTCAGGAGCCCTGACTTCTCGCGCTGCAGACTCTCCGTCACACGGTACACTTCCCTGGGGAGGGGCAGACGCTGTAAGGGGGGATCTGGGGGGACCCAGGGACCCCGACCCCGAACCCGGCAGACTCAGGATTGAGGCATGGTTGGGGAGACGCCAGGCAGGGGGCTCAGCGCATCCTCAAAAGGAAGGTGTGATTATGCCCCTTCCCTGAAGGGGCCACGGAGCCCGGCCTCCACTGCCCACTAGCTCTCAGCTCCAGGGTGGGCGTCCACTCACGAGCCTTCTGCAGCTGCATCTCCCCAGCTGGTTTGGCAGTTTTGCAGAGAAGCGTTTTACCTTCCCTGCAAATCAGTCCCGAGATTTGGAGCCTCCCCTGTTGACCATTCATTTCTTGGATTTAGGGTTTCTGATCAATAGCTGTGAAGGAGCGATTTCTGAGTCAGTGGCAGGTCAGCTGCCTGCATCTCGGTGAGAAGGGGCCCATCTGAGCAGGAGTGTGAGGCGAGGGAGAGAGGTGTGGCTGCAGGGGTGTCCAGAGGGCAGGGGGGCAGGGGCGGGTCCAGAGGGTTGGGATCCACGGAGCTTCTCAGTCCCACACTCCTGCATGGGAGCTGGTCACAGCAGGAGGGAGGGGGAAGGAAGGAAGGAAGGAAGGAAGGAAGGAAGGAAGGAAGGAAGGAAGGAAGGAAGGATGAAAGGAAGGAAGGAGGAAGGAAGAATGGAAGGGAAGGAGGGAGAAAGGAGGGATGGAAGGTGGGGAGGGGAGGAAGGGAAGAAAGAAGGGAAGGGGAAGGGAGGGAGGAAGGATGGAAGGATGGAAGGAAGGATGGAAGGAGGAAGGAAGGAAGGAGGAAGGAAGGAAGGAAGGAAGGGAGGGAGGGAAGAAGGAAGGGGGAGGAAGAAGGAAGGAAGGAAGGAAGGAAGGAAGGAAGGAAGAAGGAAGGAAGGATGGAAGGAAGAAAGGAAGGAAGGAGGAAGAAAGAATGGAAGGAAGGAGGAAGGAAGAATGGAAGGGAAGGAGGGACAAGGGAAGGATGGAAGATAGGGAGGGGAAGGGATGGGAGGAGAGGGGAGGAAGGGAAGAAAGAAGGGAAGGGGAAGGGAGGAAGGAAGGATGGAAGGATGGAAGGAAGGATGGAAGGATGAAGGAAGGAAAGAGGAAGGAAGGAAAGAGGAAGGAAGGAAAGAAGGAAGGAAGGAAGGAAGGAAAGGAGGAGGAAGGGAGGGAGGAAGGAAAGAAGGAAGGAGTGAAGGAGGAGTGAAGGAAAGAAAGAAGGAGGAAGAAAGCGAGGAAGGGAGGGAGGAAAAGAGGGAGGGAGGAGAAAAATCAAAGAAAGGGAGGGAAAGAGAAGGAGGGATGGAAGGGAGGGGAAGGAAGGAGGGAGAGAAGGAAGGAGAGAGGGAAGGAGAAAGGGAAGAAGGGAAGGGAGTATGAGAAGGAGGGAGAGAGGGAGGAGGAAAAGCAGAAGGAGGGAAGAAGAGGGAGATGAAAGAGAGGGGGAGGGAGAGGGAAGGGGAGGGGGACACGATGGGGCAAGAGAGGGAGAGGCAGGAGCAGGCGGGCAGCGGTGCGGAGGCTGTGCTCGGGGACTCGCAAGTGAGAGTCCCTTAAGTGGGGTCCTGTCGCCCTCTCCTTCGTGCTCTGTACCCCACTCAGAATGCTTCACCCCCATCCCCATCAAGTTGAGTGCGAAGAATGGCACATCTGCAAAAGAGGGCATATTTGGGCATGGGGACATGTGACAGTGGGTAACATGCACCTTCTCATGGGCTCAGGGCAATAGCGGGTGGGGGGGTGGTGCCGGTGTCGGTGCACAGTGGCCAGGCAGGGACACGAGTCCACCCTCTGTCTGTCAACTGGGCCAGGAGATTGTCTTGGCCAATTTGCAATGACCTGATTCCCTCTTCATAGAGTCATTACCAAGCCCATTGACAACGGGGACACTGAATCCAATTCTAAGTTCGCCTCCACAATCCTAATTAAGCAGAAAAACTTCTGTGTCTTGCAGAGTTGCAAATTCCTCACATTTCCTTCCCCATTAAATATCATTTTAACATGAGGGAAATAACGGATTTCCTCTGAGCCAGACGGGTCCCCAAAGTTCTTCCACGATTCTGCTCTGGCAAGCAAGCCCAGATGGCCTGCCCAGACCGGGGGACCCCAACCCATCTCTAGATCTCTAGCTCCTGTCTTCATACTTTCGCATTGGCCACTGGACACACACACACACACACACACACACACACACACACACACACACACACGTTCCTTTGTTCCATTCTGATCAAGTACATGTCTATTTCGTCTAGTAAGACACAAATCTTTGGAGCTACACACATGTATATTCAGAAATACTGTTTGTGTTGGGCTGGAGCGATAGCACAGCGGTAGGGCGTTTGCCTTGCACGCAGCCAACATGGCCGACCCGAGTTCGATTCCTCCGCCCCTCTCGGAGAGCCCGGCAAGCTACCGAGAGTATCTCGCCCGCACGGCAAAGCCTGGCAAGCTACTCGTGATGTATTCAATATGCCAAACACAGTAACAACAAATCTCACGATGGAGACGTGACTGGGCCCGAGCAAATCGATGAACAACGGGAGGACCGTGACCGTGATTGTTTGTGTTAACAAAAGGAAAAGCATTTCTGAGTGGGGTAGGAGAGATGACAAGTGTGATTCCAGAAATGAACTTGGCACCCTTCTAACCTAAACATTTCAAACATTCCAAAGCTCCTAACTGTGTAAACGTGAACTGGAAGGGGAAAGGATTTGCTTTGTTGGTTTTGTTCCAGTGACCGGTGACCGGGACAGAAGGCTCATTGGTGGTTATTTTAGGGGACAGAAGAGGCAAAGCTCTCTCCAAAACACTGTTGAATGAAAAAGATGGGATACTGGGGCTGAAGCGATAGCACAGCAGGTAGGGTGTTTGCCTCGCACGCGGCCAACCCTGGTTCGATTCCCAGCATGCCATAGGGCCCCCCGAGCACCTCCAGGAGAGTCATTCCTGAGTGCAGAGCCAGGATGAACCCCTGAGCATCACCGGGTGTGACCCTAAGAAAAAAAGAACAAAAGATGGGACACTGCTGTGCAATGAAAACTCTGTGTGTGTGAGTGTGTGTCTCTGTGTGTGTATGGGCAATGGGGGAGTGTTTGTATAAACAAGAAATATTCTGGAAGGTCCACAAGACTCCATGACTGGTGGTTTCTGGGTGATAGTGTTCCAGGAGTCACGGGGAAAGGGCATACATCTCTTTTTTTGGGGGGGGGTGTTTATTTTTTGTGTCTTTTCAGCACCCTCCTCTACTACTTAATTAAAACTCACAGTGCTTTCCTCCAGGCATCATCTCCCCTCCTAGATTGCTCTCTGCTTTTATCTCATTTTTAAAATCTAGGTCTCCTTGGAGCACCTTCAGAGAATGGGAAATTGCCGTTCAGAACTAGCTGACAAACGACTGGGTCTCTCTGCACACTGGGGTGCCCCCGCCCCCACCCCTGCCCATCTGCTGGAGAGCGGCTCCCTGCACCCTTCTTCACAGGAAGGAAGCCCACGCCCACAAAGCCCACCAGCGGAGAAGGTTCTAGAATCTGTATCTCCCCCCCACTCCCACCCGACCACCTCCCGTTTCTCTGTTTCCGTTTCCAGCCGCCCGCCCGAGAGAGAGTGTGCATCTCAGGTTCGGTTAATTAAGATAAGACTTCAGAAAAGATTTTAATCCTCACGCTGTGATTTGACGCCCAAGCCCTGGGCTGCTCAGTTCCGTTTGCTGTTCTAAGGCCTGTGTGCCTTCAGAGGCGTGTTGCTGTTAGCACCTGATTGGATTTTAAGAGCCTGAATCCTTAATTCTGTTTGTAGAGTTAAATGCTGGTGCCTCGTTGACCTGCCCTCAATGAGGAGGAACTGATTTTGCTTGTTGGTGGTGAAATACACTGTCCTTGCCCAGATCACCTCAGCTCCCAGCTTTGGAAGAGGCAGGTTGGGCTCCTTGGAGGTTGCTGTTGGTGTGTGTGTGTGAGGCGGTCATACCCAGCAGGGCTCAGGGGTACTCCCAGTTTAGTGCTCAAGGCTCCTTCCCCCAGTGCTCTGGGGGCCATGCAGGGCTGGATAAACAAGTTTTAAAATCCAGTGCTTGGGAGAGAGCGGGAAGATAGTATAGTGGGTAGGGCGCTTGCTCTGCACATGGTCAACACAGGTTCAATCCCTGGCACACCCTACGGTTTCCCAAGCACCACCAAGAGTAACCTCTGAGCACAGAACCAGGAGTAATCTCTGTGCGCCTCCAGGTGCAGCCCCCAAACAAACAAAGTCAGCTATTGGGGATGCTTGGGAAATGGCTCAAAAGATTATTGCGCACACCTTATAAACTAGAGTTGCAGGTTCAATCCTTGGCATTGCATGGTTCTGAGCACTCAGCCAGGAATAGCCCCTAACTACTGCTGACTCCAAACCAATATTGACATTTTTTTTATTTTTATTTTTTATTTTTGGGTCAGACCTGGAATTGCACAGGGGTTACTCCTGGCGCATGCATTCAGGAATTACTCCTGGTGGTGCTCGGGGGACCCTATGAGATGCTGGGAATTGAACCCGGGTCGGCCACATGCAAGGCAAACACCCTACCCGCTGTGCTATCGCTCCAGCCTCCCAATATTTATATATTTTTAAGTCAGCTATTGAGATTATATGTATATGAACATTCATGTGTATATGTATATGCATGGACTGGGGTAATAGCACAGCAGGTAGGGCATTTGCCTTGCACGCTGCCGACCCGGGTTCGATTCCCAGCATCCCACATGGTCCCCCAAATACTGCCAAGGGTAAATTCCTGAGTGCAGAGCCAGGAGGAACCCCTGAGCATTGTCGGAGGTGACCCCCCCCCAAAAAGTTAAGCATTAGTCATTATTATCAGTAACACTGCAACTCCTTTCCCTGTCAACTAGCAGAGGGAGAGAAACAACACTGGGCCACAGAGGAATGAATGAAAGCATGAATGAATGCAAGATTGCTTCATTCTTTCCCAAACACATACCCCAGGGATACACTTGGGGCCTGACACAGGAGGGAGCCAGCAGGGGGTCTAGCCTTTGCCTCTAAGGTCAGTGACTTCCGTCCTCTGAGCTCAGAGCTGCCTCATCTGTCCCTCATCAGGGCACTGTGTGTTCACCTGGGATGCTGGAAGGATGGGGTGAGAGAAGGTCAGACTGGGGACGGGAAGTGAGCCTGGGGCCCAACACGGTGCCTGGCTCAGATAGGGGGAGAGGCTCTGTCTATGTGGGTCAGAGGATGGAACTGTGGACACGGGATGGGACAAAAGACAGAAACCAGCCTGCAGCCTGGGGAAGGGGGTTGCATTTGTTCTCTAAGCTTAACCCTCTTCCCCTTGACTCTGGAGCGATAGCACAGCAGGGAGGGCATTGGCCTTGCACGCGGCTGGCCCAGGTTCAATCCCCAGCATCCCATATGGTCCCCCGAGCACCCTTAGGAGTGATTACTGAGTGCAGAGCCAGGAGTAACCCCTGAGCATCGCCGGGTGTGACCCAAAAAGCAAAAAAAAAAAAAAAATTAGCCCCTAAGACCAGATCCAGGGGCTGATACCTCTAGCTTTAGGGACCCCTTGATTCCTCCTGGAGTGCTCCCACGTAGCCTACTGAACCCTGAGAGATGGGGGTGGGGCTTCCTCCTGGGGAAAGGTGAGGAGGGAAGGGTGCACAGGGCTGGAGTGAAGACAGGGTCACCCGCACGATTAACAATGAGTCCCTTTGCTTCTTCTCCATCCATGGGGGCCTCCGGGTCCCTCCACTCTGGCGGGAAGGTGGTGTGGCTCACTCGGTATTTTTCTCACCGACCCTCTTGGATTAATCGGCTGGACAAGGTGCCCCGCTGAGCACGTGTTCAGTTTTCCGAGTTTCTCTGGGTACTTCATGCCAATTGCGAGGCACGTGCTAGGTGCTTGGTACCATCATCTCAGAGTGCTCCCGGCTGGTCGCAGAGAACCAGGACCTGAGGCCGGGAGAGGGGGCCTCTGAGTAGGGGAGGGCTGGAGCGCGGACCGGCTGCGAGGACTCACATCTCCTTCTCCTGCTGCAGCTGGCAGGCCTCCTGCTGCAGGCTTCCCAGCTGCTGCTGGGCGTCCTGAAGTTCTCGCGAGGCCCGTTCCAGCTCCCGGGCCAGCTCCTGGTTGCTGAGCTTCAGCTTGGCGTTCTCGGCCTTGGTCGCATCCTTGTCGGTGTGCAGGGCACTGTACTGGCCTTCCAGCTGCAAGGGAGTAAGGGGACAGCGGAGACCAGAGATGAACAAACAGCACTGGCCGTGCGTGACCTTCCTTTCCCCGGGGGCGGCCACCCGCCTCCCACCCCTCACTGCCCACCAGTCTCCGTAAGTCTTTTCTGGTCCTGCTCCTTATCCGTGCTTCCTGCCAGTCCCCAGAGGACCACGGATCACTCTGGGGGAAATGGCAGCATCATGAATACCCGGTGGCTGGAGGCCGGAAGGAGAGTACAGCAGGCAGGATGTTTGCCTTTCATGAGGCCACCCCTGTTCAGTCCTCAGAACACCTGAGCCCACCAGGAGTGATTCTTGAGCGCCAAGCCAAGAGTAAGCCCTGAGTGTAGCTGGGTGTGGTTGAAAAAAGAAAGAAAGAAAGAAAGAAAGAAAGAAAGAAAGAAAGGAAGGAAGGAAGGAAGGAAGGAGAAAGAGAGAGAAAGAAAGAAAGAAAGGAAAGGAAAGAAATAGAGAAAAAGAGAAAAAAGAGAGAAAAGGAAAGAAGAGAAAGAGAAAGAAAGACAGAAAGAAAGGAAAGGAAAGACAAGAAAGAGAAATGGAGAAAGAAAAAGAGAAAGAAACAAAAGAAAAGAAAGAAAAAGAAAGGAAGAGAGGAAGGAAGGAAGAGAGGGGTAAGGAGGGAGAGAGGGAGGGAAGGAAGGGAGGAAAGAAAGAAAGGAAGAAAGAAAGGAAGGAAGGAAGGAAATAAGGAGAAAGAGAAAGAAAGGAATAGATAAAAAGAAAAAAGAGAGAGAAAGAAAAGGAAAGAAGAGAAAGAGAAAGAAAGAGACAGAAAGAAAGGAAAGGAAAGACAAAGAGAAATAGAGAAAGAAAAAGAGAAAGAAACAAAAGAAAGGAAAGAAAGAGAGAAAGGAAGGAAGGAAGGAAGGAAGGAAGGAAGGAAGGAAGGGAGGGAGGGAGAGGGAGGGAAGGAGGGAGAGAGGGAGGGAAGGAAGGGAGGAAAGAAAGAAAGAAAGAAAGAAAGAAAGAAAGAAAGAAAGAAAGAAAGAGGAAAAAGAGAAAGAAAGAGAGACCCGGCAGAGGGCAGGAAGGGCAGTGGGCGCCTGGACTCACAGTTCAATCCGGACCATCACTGTGTCTTTCCCGGCTCCTCTGGACTGAGGATCTGACCCGAGCCCTTCCTGTCCTCAAAGCCCGTTTCTTTCCTTGTTTTTTTTTTTTTTTTTTTTTGGTGGTGGTGTTGGGTCATTCCTGGCAGTGCTCGGGGGCTATTCCTGGCTCTGTGCTCAGGAATCACTCCTGATGGTGCTCGGGGGACTAGAGGGGGGCCTAGAATTGAACTGAGGCATCGGGATTCCAAGCAGGTGTGCTACCTACCTCTGTGGCCCCCAGGCCCACTTCTCTGCCTCACTCCTGGGGGAGGAGGGTGAATGGCAGACAGATGCTTCATACAAGCGTCCTGTCTGGGAGCTGGAGCGATAGCACGGTGGGGAGGGTGTTGCCTTGCACACAGCCGACTCACGTTCAATCCCCAGCATGCCACAGGGTCCCCTGAGCACCGCCAGGAGTTATTCCTGAGCACAGAGCCAGGAGTAACCCCTGAGCATCGCTGAGAGTGACCCAAAAAGAAAAAAAAAACCTGTCTTGTCTGGGGACTGGAGAGCCGGTCCAGCAGTCAGGGGTGCATGCACTGGAATCCGAGTCCAAACCTTAGCACTACATGACCCCCCCAAACCCCTTGGTTCAGTCCTAGAGACCTCTGGTCCCCTGGAGGGTGGTCCTGGTGGTCCTTGGCATTGCATCCGGAAGTCCTACATCACTCCATCTGCTCCTGACAGGGAGTCACCCCTCACCCTCACCCCAGCCTAGGAGCTTGGGAGCCCCTTGGCCCTCCCCATCAAAAAAAATGAGGGGCTGGAGAGATAGCACAGCGGCTAACTTGCACGCAGCAGACCCGGGTTCGATTCCCAGCATCCCATATGGTCCCCTGAGCACCTGCCAGGAGTAACTCCTGAGTGCAAAGCCAGGAGTAACCCCTGTGCATCGCCAGATGTGACCCAAAAAGGAAAAAAAAAAGAAAGAAAAACACAAAATTTCTGGTATCCAGAGCAACTTTCTCTGCCAACCCTGGAAAGTTCTACTCATTTATTTACTTTTTGGTTTGTTTGGGGGCGACATCCGGTGGTGCTGGGGGGTTACTCCTGGCTCTGCACTCAGGAATTCTCCCGGTGGGGCTCAAGAGGACCCTATGGGATGCCTCTTGCAAGGCAAACGCCCTCCCAACTGCTGTGCTAGCGCTCGGACCCCTGGAAAGTTTGGGGAACTCGCGAAACCAGGTCAAATCGCCGTGTACCTTTGGTCCCTAACATCTCAGACAATCCACCCCTCCGAGGGGTGTTGACTTCTCTGGCCAGCCCAGTGCTCATTCTGCCTTCTGCTCACACCAGGGAGAGACTCAGGCCTGGGCAGACCGAGGGTGGGGGGGGTGGGGGCGCATAAACCCCCAAACCCCGTTTCTGAAGGCACCGGTGAGGGGAGGAAGGCCCCACCCCAGGGGACTCTGCAGAGGTGCTGTGTAATCAGGCGTGCGCGGGCCCTCATTAAGTCGAGTGACAATCATTCATTTGAGGAATAAATCTAATTGGCAAGAACTCAGCGCAATAATGGTGAGGCAGAGAGGGAGGTACCGCGG
Organism: Sorex fumeus; assembly: GCF_029834395.1. NCBI lineage: Eukaryota > Metazoa > Chordata > Mammalia > Eulipotyphla > Soricidae > Sorex > Sorex fumeus. The sequence goes on from NW_026606093.1 coordinate 23,736,742, forward strand.
CAGGGGGGCGGCGGGGGGGGGGGGGGTGGAACGCATCTGGCTCTTTCTGGCGCTGCAGTCACCTTGCTGCAGAGAGAGAAGAGCAGACCGACAAGGCCGGTGCTGGGGAGCAGGTCAGCTCCAGCCTGGGAGGGGGGTGCTTTCAGGCAGAGCTAATGTGTTGCAGAAAATAGCTCTGATCTCCCCTCCTCTCCCCTCCCCTTCCCTCCCCTCCCTTCCCTTCCCCTCCCTGCGCTCTCTCTCTCTCTCTCTCTCTCTCTCTCTCCCTCTCTCTCCTCCCCTCCCCCTCATCAAATGGAAACAATGTGCCGGGGGTCTGACTAGGGCTGGATTCCTTCCAGAACTTTCCAGAAGCAGAGAGAAAAATGAAAAATGGAAGGAAAAAGCAAACGGGAGGGGGTCTTGGTTTCTCCCCTCCAGTTCCAGAGAAACAGCACGAGCGCGAGGTTTGCTCTGGGCAGGCAACCAGCCACACCCCCACCCCCCACCCTGTCCCAGGCCTTGGGAATCCCACCCCTCTCCACCCCCCCACCGCCGCCAGATGGCCAGACTCTGCCCTGCACAGGACCACCCCCCCCGCCCCCCAGCCTGCTTCCTGGGGGACCTTGCAGGGCCTCTGAGGTGTGGCCAGGGGTTGTATCGCCACCCTGCAGAGTTGGGGGGCATCGGAGGGGGGGGACAGTCACAAAGACCCTCACCCGGGCACATGGGAAGAGAGGGGCAGGCCAACAGCCTGTGAAGACCCCCATCCCACTGGAAGAAAGACCACCCCCACCAAGCGGGGGTCCGGGTGGGCACCCAGAGGGCACCAGCCCTGTCCGGCATTGCCTGATGGGGAGTACGGCCAGACCAAGTCCCTCCGTGGGTACCCCTTCCTCTCTCCTACAGGGAACAGAAGAAAGTCCTGCTGCCCCCCACCCTGGCCCCAGCATGATCTCAGCGCCTCCTCCGGGGGCCCCAGGAGAGCACTACCCCTGGGCGCTGTGCCCCCCAGTGCCGCCCCCCCACCCCCCGCCAGGCCGTACCCGCTTCTGCTTCTGCTCCAGCTGCTGCAGTTCCTGCTCCTTGGCCAGCAGTTTCCGCTCCAGCTCTTGGCTGCGGGCCTGGAAACGCTCCGTGTCCTGCCGACCAGAGAGCAGGGGTGGGTGAGCCCCGAGCACCGGAGTGGAGCTGTCTCCACGTGCCGGACCCGGCAAACAGTGCGACCACGGTCGGCACCCGTGAGAGACAGGCGGGGTCAGTTAGTGCTTGGGGAACGGGGGCGGTATACTGCAAAGGAAGGATGCAGCCTGGCTTGGGCCTCAGTGTCCTGGTCTGTAAAATGGGCGTGCACTCATTCTCCATCGCACTGGCTACTCGGTTCCCCATGACCCTCGGACCCACAGACACTGCCCTTTCCTCTCCAGGCCCGGCTGGGTTCTCACTCTGCTTCCGGTCGGTCATGGAAACAAGGTCATGGGGGAAGAAGGTGAGGAAATGGTTCTCGTGAGCACTGAGCCCACGGGAGAGAAGGAGATAAGCAAAGGTCCCCCAGCACAGGGTTCCCTGATGAAGGACAGCGGTGCCCGGCAGGAAGGAGAGGGACTTGGGGTTCCCCTTCCCAGGAAGCAAGGTCCCCACATCCCTTTTTGTGATGTCCCCTGCATCTCCCGTCCCTCGGCTCAGTGGCTTCCCCACTCAGGGACACCCAGCGCCTGGCAGTGCAGGGGTGAGGGAGATGTGGTAGGGCAGAGGGGAGGTGGGGAGGGGCAGGGGGAGGCCAACACGCTCATGATTGAGGTCCAGGACCGCCCAGGTGGGTGTAGGGAAAGCCTGGCTCTGCTGACCTGGCTTCCTTCCTTCCTTCCTTCCTTCCTTCCTTCCTTCCTTCCTTCCTAGCATCATTTCTCAATGGGGTTGGGGGGCGGCATAGGGCTCCTCTGTGGACCCCCTGGGTATTCCCAAAGAAGCCACTGTGAGGAGCTGGAGCAATAGCACAGCAGGGAGGGCATTTGCCTTGTGCGCAGCCGACCTGGGTTCGATTCCCAGCATCCCATAGGGTCCCCCGAGCACCGCCAGGGGTAATTCCTGAGTGCAGAGCCAGGAGGAACCCCTGAGCATCACCGGGTGTGACCCCTCACCCTCGCCAAAAAAAAAAAAAAGAAGCCACTGTGGAAATCGGGGCTGGAGCGATAGCACAGCGGTAGGGCGTTTGCCTTGCACACAGCCAACATGATCGACCCGAGTTCGATTCCTCCGCCCCTCTCGGAGAGCCCGGCAAGCTACTGAGAGTATCTCGCCCTCATGGCAGAGCCTGGCAAGCTCCCCGTGACATATTCGATATGCCAAACACAGTAACAACAAAGTCTCCAATGGAGACGTTACTGGGCCCGCTCGAGCAAATCGATGAACAACGGGAGGACAGTGACAGTGACAGTGGAAATCGAGTCCACAGGGGGACAGGGTCACAGCATTGGCCTAAGGTGCCAACCAGTAAGACAGAGGCACAGAAGAAGGGAGAAGGGAGTGGGTCTGGAGGGGGCTATGGGGGAAGAAGGTGAGAAAATGGTTCTCGTGAGCACTGAGCCCATGGGAGAGAAGCAGGGGTGTCCGACTCCTCCAGCACGGGTTCCCTGATGAAGGATAGCGGTGTCCGGCAGGAAGGAGAGGGGCTTGGGATTCCCTTCCCAGGGAAGTCAGCTCTGGGGAACTGCACTCCTGGGGGGCCAGGGTGATGCTCGAAGACTGGAGCTTTGCATGCAGGAGCCCTGGGTTTGTTGTTGTCGTCGTTGTTGTTGTTGTTTGCTTTTTGGGTCACACCTGGTGATGCACAGGGGTTCCTCCTGGCTCTGCACTCAGGAATGACTCCTGGCGGTGCTCGGGGGACCCTATGGGATGCTGGGAATTGAACCCGGGCCGGCCAGAGCGATAGCACCCTACCCGCTGTGCTATCGCTCCAGCCCCAGGAGCCCTGGGTTTGATCCCCTGCACCCCACCCCTCCCCGAGCACCCCCGGGAATAGCCCCCTGGGCACTGCTGGGGATCTCCCCCCAAGCCAAAACAGAATAAAGGGGCAGCTTGGCCTGGGTATGGAGGCCCAGCAGAAATGTCAGGCCCCAGGCTCGGGCTAGAGCCATGGAACCTCCCTCCCAAGGTCGAGGGGCCTCTATGCTGGTGCCTTGGCCACCTTGGGTGGCGAGGCAGCACTTAGGACCACCCAGCAGCTGACCTTATCTCAGCCTCCTGCTACCATTCAGGCCAGCGGGAACTGGCTTCTCCAGCTCCCGCCTGGGCTTCCCGAGTACCCCCTCCCCCCACTGGGCTGCCGAGCCTGGGGCAGGCGCCCCCAGACAGCACGGCGGCAAGGGCTGAACGCAGCTGCAGAATTCCCAGGCGCAAACGTGCCTGAGACGGTCTGCAAGGCTGCAACCGAGCATGCAAGGGGCGAAGCCTGACCCTGAGGGACCAGGTGACTGCCCCTGCCCCCTCCTCCGTCAGAAACTCCCCCCACCCCTCCACTTTGCTCACACTGGGGCTAGGCCAAAGCTTGTGTACCCAAGGGCTCAAGAGCAGCTTCATTGGTCTTTTTTTTTTCTTTTTCTTATTTTCTTTTTGGGTCACACTTGGCGATGCACAGGGGTTCCTCCTGGCTCATGCACTCGGGAATTACTCCTGGCGGTGTTCAGGGGACCCTATGGGATGCTGGGAATCGAACCCAGGTAGACCATGTGCAAGGCAAATTCCCTACCCGCTGTGCTAGTCTTCCTTGTTTTTGCAAACGGTTTACCCAGGCCCATGCCTGAAGCCGGGGATGCAGAGCGGAGAAGCAGGGAATGGAAAGAACCCGGGGGGGGGGGGGGGTACCGCAGGTCACCTTCCGTGATACCAGCTGGTCCGCCCAAGTCCTTCCAGCAAACTCACCTTGTCTCCACCCCCAGCCAGACTCACCCCCTGTCCCTGACTTCCTCCTTCCTTCACCACAACCTCTGCCCCATCATCGTGGCAAAGGCCCAGAGCTTGCCCCTCTGTGCAGTGTCCTGGGGGAGAGAGAGGACCGTCACCGATGTGGATGCTGGCCCACTTGCTCATGGAAAGTCAAGGCTACCCAGAAAAGCCCCAAGCTCGGAGCAGAATGGGCTGGGGTGGGGGGCAGGGACCCAGAGACTGGGACAAACCAAGACCCAGTTTTATTCCCAAAGCACTGGGGGGGGGGTGCTGAGGGGCGGAGAGATCGCACAGCGGGGAAGACACCTGCCTTGGGCGTGACCAACCCGGCATCTCATTTCGGTCTCCGAGACTCGCCAGGAGTGATCCCTGAGCACAGAGTCAGGAGTGAGCGCCGAACATGTCTGGGAATCGAACCCGGGTCAGCCATGTGCCAGGCAAAAGTTCTACCCAAGCAAAACGAACAGCATGAACGTGCGCAAGCACTGGACTCCCTCAGCTTTGATGGCGTCGGTGATGATGGGTGGAGCCGGGGGTGATGGAGGGAAACAGCGGAGCCTAGGGGGAGGTGGGTTTTGGGGGGAGCGGGGGCCTGGAGCCACATCCTTCACCCCTACCCTTCACCACACCATCGGTCACAGTGACTAACGTTGAACAAGCAAATGCAGGAAAAACCCGCCTAGAATTCAACCCGAGGAGGATGAAGGGTTGGGGACTCTCCCAGCCTTTCCCGATGCGACCTTGACACTCAGCCTGAGTGTGTCCTTGGACAGAGGGAGGGTGCTGAGTCGAAGCACCAGGATGGCGGATCCTCAGTTTCCCCGTTCTCAAAGCCTGAGCCTAAGATGGATTGTTGCCGGGGCTGGAGCCATAGCACAGTGGGTAGAATTTTTGCCTGGCACGTGGCTGACCCGGGTTCGATTCCCAGCATCCCATAGGGTCCCCCGAGCACCGCCAGGAGTGATTCCTGAGTGCGGGGCCAGCAGGAACCCCTGAGCATTGCCGGGTGTGACCCCCCCCATCAAAAAAAAAGATGAAGTGTGCCCCAGGCCTGCAGCCCCAGGCGAAGTTCTGCCACCTGCAAGTCGGTGGGACTCCTCCCCACTCCCCACCCATCCTTTTCTCCACAACCCCCCTCGGTGTCTGTTCAGAGGGGACAGCAGCTGTGAGGACAGGAGACCAGGAGACGGTCACCTCCACACCTCAAGCTCTAGGCTCAAGTTCATGCCCTCTCGTATCCAACGCTGACCCTATCCCCAAGGGATAGACTCGTGGGGTGAGCTTTGAGGTGATGACACCTTATGAAGGACGTGGGGACCTTTACACAAGAGGGTGACCCAGACAACTTGGTTTACTTCCACCCTGGCAGGGGACAACGACACATGGGCATCATCACAGCCAAAGGAGGCCCCCCCCCAACCTGGGGGCCCGTGACCCTTATCCTACATGTCTCATCTACAGAACTGTGAGAAATGAAAGTTTGGGCATCCTGTTTTTTTGCAGGACACAGGGGGACAACAGCAAAGGCTTCCTCGGGCCACAGTTCTTGTCTCTATGTTTAGGGATCACTCTGGGTGGAGACTGAGGGACCACATGCAGTGCTGAGGATAGAAACAGGGTCATCTGTGCGCAAGGCAAGTGCTTTACCCACGGTTCCATCTCTCCAGCCCCAAGGAGCCAAGGTTTGTTACCTTGTCATCCCTGCCCCAAATACCCAAGAGGAGAGATCAGCGGTCCAAATTGCTTTCCCGCTGACAACTTGGCAAGTGGAGAAGTGGAAAGCGGATGGCTGTGCCAGGTGTCTGATATTCTGAATATGGCTCCCAAGAAACGGGCGGGGCTGGACCCAGAAGAGCATCTCCCCCATTCTGACCTCCCCAGACAGACGGAGAGGAGGCTGAGGTAGTGCCAGGGGAGGGGCAGGGGTAGAAAGGCCCCTTCCTCCCTCACCACTCCCCAGGACTGGGCTGAAGAGGACCTTGCCCAAATAGAGATGGGGGGGGGGCGCTCCTTTGGAGATGCTGATGCCCATGTGTCTTTGTCCCCTGCCAGGTTGGAAGTAAAGCAAGTTGTCTGGGTCACCCTCTTGTGTAAAGGTCCCCACGTCCTTCAGAATAGAGTTCTTTCTCCCAATTTTCTAATAAACCCAAGCAGAGTTTGGGCTTATCTTGGGTCTAACAAGTCCCGGGCATCAGGGGACAGGGAGATAGTACAGTGGGAGGGATGCTGGCTCTGCACGTGGCTGACCTGGCACCCTCAAGGATCAAGGTTCAATCCCTGGAAGCCCCCAAGGATCCATGAGTGGATCCTTGACCACTCGAGCCCTGCCATGAGTGGTCCCTGAGGGCAGAGCCAGGAGTAAGCCCTGAGCACTGTTGGGTGCAGCCCACAAACGAAAGCGAAATGAACCAAAATGTTCTAAGCACCCGAGGGGAAAGGATGGGGCGCAGAGACGGAAGGATGGCTTCCGTAGGTGGACTTCTGGGGGAAGAAGTGGGGTGTGTTGTGGAAGGGCCGGCCACACCGGCCAGGGAGCTGCAACAGCTGCCTGACTCATTCATTCATACGTTCACTCACTCACTCACTCCACAGATATCTGCCAAGCATCTACTCTGGGCCAGGCAGAGTGGAGACGACACGGAGACGCTCGCCGGAGACCCAGATCTCCGTTCCCATGGCATTTACCTGCGGGCGGGCGGAGACAGACTACAGTCCACAGAGATAAATAAGCCAACCATAAGCCAGGACGGAAGTAAGGAACATGCAGAAAGAAAGGAACGAAGGGAGAGAAAGAGAGACAGGAGACAGACAGACAGAGACAGAGAGAGACAGAGAGAGACTAGAGAGAGACAGAGACTAGAGAGAGACAGAGCGATACAGAGAGACAGAGAGAGAGACAGAGACAGACAGAGACAGGCAGAGACTGAGAGAGACAGAGACAGAGACAGACAGAAAGAGACAGAGATGACAGAGACAGACAGAGACAGACAGAGAGGCAGAGAGAGACAGAGACAGAGACAGAGACAGGCAGAGAAAGAGACAGAGATGACAGAGACAGAGACAGATGACAGAGGCAGAGACAGATAGAGAGAGACAGAGACAAGACAGAGATAACAGAGACAGAGGCAGAGAGAGATAGAGATAGAGAGACAGAGAGAGACAGAGAGAGAGACAGAGAGAGATACAGAGAGACAAAGAGAGACAGAGAGAGACAAGAGAGAGACAGAGACAGAGAGAGACAGAGACAGAGAGAGACAGAGAGACAGAGAGAGACAGAGAGAGATAGAGACAGAGATGACAGAGACAGATGACAGAGGCAGAGACAGATAGAGAGAGACAGAGACAAGACAGAGATGACAGAGACAGAGGCAGAGAGACAGCAGGGAGGGTACCGAGGGTACCAGGGGCAGAGACGCTGATCTTCCGGGGCTGGGGTCCAGGGTCATGCTCCATCCCGGCCCCGAGTACCGAGCCCGGGGCTGACGCTTACTTTTAGGAGAAACTGCTCCTTCTCGCTTTTGATTTGCTGTTCCATCTCCTCGTAGAGATGCAGGATTTCCTCATCGTAAGCAGCGATTTTCCTGCAGAGGCAGCAGAAAGGGGAGGGTCAGAGACCTGTGTCCTGGGGCAGAGGCAGGATGTGTGTGTGTTGGCGGGGCGGGGGGGGGGGGGGGTTGCCAAGGCCAGATCAGCCAAGGCAGCAGGACCCGAGGGCCCCTGTTCTGGTCCCTGGGAGGTGCCAGAGGGCCTCTCCTCCCAGTTCCCCCTGACCCCCGCCTCCGCTCCCCCTGCCCCCGCCCCTGTCTCCCCCTGCAGCCCGGCCCCCTCCAAGTACACCTCACCCCCAGGCCTCTGCAGGACCCAGCCCCGGGGTCTGCTGGCTCTCCAGCACAGACGGCCACTGCGTCCAGATGCCTGACACTCCCCTTCAGATGGGCTCTCTCTGCCCACCCACCCACCTCAGTGCTCCTGACCCCCACAACCAGAGAGGGCTTCTGAAAAGGGGGGCTTCAGTCCCTGATTCTCAGAGCAGCTCCCGTGAGCATCCCCCACCTGATCCCCAAAAGGGAGAGGCCACACCTGTTCCCATGGCTCAGAGCTGCCCACTGAGGGTCCGAGCCATGCCCTCCCCTCCTTCTCTCCAGGAACATGACCACCTATACCTGCACCCCTCAGGTCAGACCAGTGGACCGGGTAGCTCCCGTTACACACAGCCTGGAGGTGACCAACCCCAAGCCCTCCCAGACCCAGGGCGTTGGGTGTTCTTATTTGCTTGTTTTCACATTGGGGGTCACACCCAGTGGTGCTCAGGGCTTGCTCCCTACTCTGTGCTCAGGGATCACTCCTGGCAGGGCTCAGGGGAACCCTATCTGGGATTCGGAAGTGGGTCAGCTGCTGAGTGAGCCTCTGCACGATGTCTCCAGCCCCAAAGGTTTGCATCTTTTATCTTTTTCCTCCAGGCCTATGTGCTTGTTCTCCTGAGACTCTGTGTGTGTGTGTGTGGGGGGGGGTATCTTCCAGTTCAGAGGTTCAGGCTGAGAACGTGGCTCTGGCTCACTCCTGAGAGCTGGTTTGGAGGTCCTAGCAGGGAGCAAAGCTCCTCTTATACCCTTGACCGAAGAACCCTGCATCCAGGTTGTCCTCCAAACTTTTTAACCGAGCGAGCGTGCAGCTTCAGGAGACTTGCACTGGGAGTGCTGAGGGAGAAAGGGGACGCTCTCCCCTGTCCAGCCAGATCAGCCGAATCAATCCTGGTAGTTGATGGAGTGACAAGTCATAGCCTGGTCACCCTCCCATCGGGCCCCACACAAGGCCGTCAGTGCCCATGCTGGTCATTCTCCCCTTCCGCCCGCTCGCCAGGAGAGCCCAACAGTGGGGGCGCCAACCCTACCCTGAGGTCCCCACACGGCACTGCCTCCCCTGCCACCTACGGGTACCACTCATGCCCACTGGCACGAACAGAGCCTAGCCCAAGGGACCCTCGCAAAGTTCTCTATGGGAACCACCAAACTGCCCCTGTGGGAGAACTGTGCTGAGAGCCAGGTCAGGGCAGTCACACTTATCAGGGCCCTGACGCAGAGTTCTCTCTCCTGGCTGCAGCCCCCAAACTGGAGACCCCCACCAATGCCTCCAGTTTGGGCTGAGAGAAGGCGACATCACTCCCCCACACTGGCTGAGGCCGTTTCTTGAGGCTTTTAGTGTCCCTGATGTCACTCTTGCCCTTCCTTCTACAGGAGAGAACAGTTCAGCTGGAGCAGTAGTAGAGGGAGCAGGTAGGGGGAGGTGTTTGCTGTGCACACGGCCCACCTAGGTTCCAACCTCCGGTACCATATAGGGTTGCCCAAGGCCTGCCAAAAGTGATCCCTGAGTGCAGAGTCAGGAGAGGGAGGGAGGGGGGAGAGAGAGAGAGAGAGAGAGAGAGAGAGAGAGAGAGAGAGAGAGAGAGAGAGAGAGAGAGAGAGAGGAGGAGAGAGACAGTGAGGGGGAGAACGAGAGCTTGGTTCTTCTAAATGGCAGAGATTTCTTCTTGTTCTTTCTTTCTGGGGGGGGTTTGGGGTTTGCTCGGACCTACTCCTGGCAGTGTTTAGAGGACCATATGCGTTACCAGAGTCCTGCCCCCGCACCTGGCTGTCCTCGCCGGGGCCCCTTGGAGGGGAGCGGGTTGAGCTTTCCTCCCCGCCCCGACCAGGGCTCCGGCAGCCGAAGACCTCCAGGACCAGCCACCACCATGCTGAGACCACTCTACGCACACATGAAGGTACCGGCAGAGGAACAAAGGCATGCGGGTCCCGAGGCTGAGATCTCCAAGCCTACTCAGATTGGGGCTGAGCATCCTCCACCCAGATCCTTCAAATTCCAGTAGGCGGGGATCACACCGACCAACTGGCCCCCTGGCGCCGTGTAATCCCATCAAGGGCCAAGATTCAGAGACTATAAAACCCAGCTCCTGGAAGCGTGTGGCCGCATTTGCGGCTGCGCGACATCTTATCATCTCATTCCTACTTTAGACAAACTGGCAGGCTACCGAATGTAACCTGCCCACATGGCAGAGTCTGGCAAACTCTCCGTGACCAGACTGGCAGAGTCTGGCAAACTCCCCATGGTGTACCCAATATGCCAAATACCAGTAACAATGAAGGGTCTCATTCTCCTAACTGAAAGAGCCTTGAATATGGCAGTTTAAAAAAAAAAACAACTCAGGGCTAGGACGAAGAGACATTACTGGGGCCTGCTCGAGGCAATCGACGAATAACAGGATGGTTGTGATTGTGATTGTGATGTGGTACCAGGAATCAAACCCAGGTCAGCCATGTGCATGGCAAGCCCCAGACCTGCTATTTGTCACTCACTTCCGTTACTGTTCCTAGTTCACCATCCACAGGGACAGGAAGTGAGCGGGAAAAAGGAGGGACCGGGCCTGGCTCTGGGCAGAATCCCAGGGACAGAACTGAAGACGTTTCCAAAGGGACCAAAGCCCCTACTTGACCTTCCCGACGTTTCCTGACTCGCCAGGCAGCAAGAGCCGCATCTGCTTCGCCAATTTCTGGGAGTCTCTTCCTCCACATGAAGAAGCCCAGACTCTCGCCAGCATAAGCTACCGAGGCAAACTTTGCACAGCGATTCCAAGTAGTTAAGTACTGCGGAACTAATAAAGTGAGAGGAGAGAAACTTGGGGGAAAAAAATTGCTTTGGCTGTGAAAGCAATCCTAATTACAGTCGTTCATAGAAGCTGTTTACCACTTATTCCTAATAACCACAGAGGGTATTACTGCCATAGGATCATTATAAAGGGTTGTATTAACTTTGCTCGGAGGTTCTTCTCATTAAATTCATACATCCGATTTTTTTTTAACACTCGCACAGGGTGAACAATTTTGCAACAGCTAGGAAAGAAATGGGGGGTGGGGGTGGCGTTGTTTATCTCTCAACGATGCCTCTTCTAAGAGCTCAGCAATGAGACAGAATTCAGTGCAAGGAGCTTTGAATTGGGAAACGGGGGGGGGGGGGGCGGGGGAGGGGCCAAGGAGGGGACAGGGGAGACCATCAAGGATCTTGAGTCCATGGGGCTGGAGAGATAGCACAGCGGGTAGGGCATTTGCCTTGCACGCGGCTGACCCGGGTTCGATTCCCAGCATCCCATATGGTCTCCTGAGCACCGCCAGAAGTGACTCCTGAATGCAGAGCCAGGAGTAACCCCTGTGCTCCTGTGCATCGCCAGGTGTGACCCAGTATCACTGTCCTCCCGTTGTTCATCGATTTGCTCGAGTAGGCCCAGTAACGTCTCCAATGGAGACTTTGTTGTTACTGTGTTTGGCATATCGAATACATCACGGGAAGCTTGCCAGGCTCTGCCGTGCGGGCGAGATACTCTCGGTAGCTTGCCGGGCTCTCCGAGAGGGGCAGAGGAATCGAACTTGGGTCGGCCATGTTGGCTGCGTGCAAGGCAAATGCCCTACCGCTGTGCTATCACTCCAGCCCAGGTGTGACCCAAAAAGAAAAAAAAAAAAGGATCCTGAGTCTAAACAGACACAGCTTTGACCCAAACCTTTGGAAAGGCTTCTGGATGCAGCTTACCTGCCTGGAGACCACCAGGCATCCTGGCATCCTGGACTTTGAGGATGAGACCACATAGCGACTGACTCTCTCCTGATTTTGTCCCTCGAAACACAGGAGTCCCAGAAATGCGGGAAGGTAAAGTAGGGGCTTTGGTCCCTTTGGTCCACAAAGCCCACTCCTGGGTCAGAAGGCCTGGGTTCCAGCTCTTTTCCTCACTGTGACCTTGGGCAAGGGAGTTCTGACCTTGGGGCCTAGGGGGTCTCGTGCCCTGCCTACCTTAGAAGAACTCACAGGAAAGCATGTGGCGGTGGCATTGGGAACTGAAAACCCTTAAAGAAAAGCAAGGCCTGGGACTGGAGCAATAGTACAGTGGGTAGGGCATTTGCCTTGCACACGACTGACCTGGGTTCAATTCCCAGCATCCCATATGGTCCCCCCGAGCACCGCCAGGAGTAATTCCTGAGTGCATGAGCCAGGAGTAACCCCTGTGCATCACCGTGGGTGACTCAAAAAGGGGGAAAAAAAAAGAAGAAAAGCAAGGCCTGATTTATTATCTTTATTAGCCTGTGAGCTGCAGAGGGTCAGAGCCCCATGGGCTTCCTGGGGGAAGGGCCTAGTTCCAAGGGGAAGGAGCCAGAGCCAATCAATCAGGAAGACGAAAGGCAGGAAGTTCAGCTAAGGACCCTCCCCTTTCCCCATGGCCAGGCCCAGTTCATTTGAAGCCTTGGGTGGCCTGTGAGCAGGAGCTGGAGAAGCAATGACCTGTGTCAGTGAGGAACTCAGCAGGGGAAAGTGGGGAGGCAGGGCAGGAAGAGACACTGGAAGAGATGCTCTCATAGGCTGCTGTGGGCGCACGGCTGTGTGTTTCCAGTCGGGCCTTCATACCCTCCAAGGAAAGAGGTGGCCCATTGTGTTTGCTGATAGAACCTACCTGTGAGGCCATTTCTAAACCCATGTGTGCGCACATACGCACGCATGCACACACACACACACACACACACACGCACACACGCACGCACACATGCACACACACACACACACATACACACACAGCCAGACATTCAAACCTTCCCTGAGAGACTTCCCCATCTCCCCCAACACTCATGGCCACCTTCTCTGGACACTTAAGTTGCAATGTGTCCTTACTTGCACTTTAGACCTGGGAGTTGGGGTACACCCAGAGTGTTCTGGGTCTATTCCTGACTTCTTGCTCAGCAGTCACCCCAAATGGTACAAAGGATGAAACCAGGGTCAGTTCCATGCAAGTCAAGCATCATGTTTTTTGTTGTTGTTGTTGTTGGGGTGGCATACCCAGCTGTGCTCAGGCGTTACTCCTGGCTCTGTGCTCAGGGATCATTCCTAGAGGTGTTTGGGGGACAATATGGGATGCTAGGGATCAAACTCAAGTCAGTCTCATGCAAGACAAATGTCCTACTTCTGAACTATCATTCCAACCCCCATCTTCATTCCTGCACTCTCTCTCCGGTTTCTCCACAGCTTACTCCTGGTTGACCATTTCCTTTGGGTTTATGCCCCTGTGGGATGAGGTTATGAGTGCTCTGACTTTTATAGCAGCCACTGCCCCTGGGCTCACAACACGAACACTGAAAATCTACAAAAAAAAAAAAAATCCTCTGAAGACATTAAAGACCAAACTTAGAAGCCAGGGATGCTATTGAGAGGCTGTCAGATTCCGGGAAACAAAAGACTTTGAAGGCAGGAAGATGTGTCTGCTCCAGCCACTTATTCTTCCTGTGTCAAAATTATGACCGTCATATCCCCAGCAAGCCTCTAGGTTAGAACATCCCCAAAGACAGGGACCTCACTAGATCCGTAAACACCTTTTTTTTTTTTTTTGCTTTTTTGGGTCACACCCAACGATGTACAGGGGTTACTCCTGGCTCATGCACTCAGGAATTACTCCTGGCGGTGCTCAGGGGACCCTATGGGATGCTTGGACTCTAACATGGGTCCACTGCGTGCAAAGCATGCAAGGGTCAGCTGTGTGCAAGGCTCTACCCTCTGGTCATCGCTCCAGCTCCAATCCCTAACACTTTGGGTGTGGGGAATATTCTGGCTCTGGGAAATTGGTCTCTCTGTGACCCTTTCCCTCTTTTGTATCCAAATCTGTCATATGCTTCAGCTCACAGGACTCGCTACTGCCTGGTCTTGCGTGACTGGCTCTCTGTAGGACCTTGAACCATTCCCTCTAATTCTGAACGGGCTCCAAATGGGCTTTCTTGAATCATGCAGCCCTGGTTGGAAGCCCCGTCTTTGAAGTCCCCTTCGTGCAGATCAGAGCTGGATGATTACCTCTTTGTTCCAAACGCTGCCTGTCTACTCAAGGGGCCTCCGAGCACTTTCGCTTTCTTTGGCAGCCAGAGCCTGGTGGATGCGTGCTGAACTCAAATGTCAACCAGAGCCTCTCTTTCAGGCCTCTGCGGGATTACGTTCTCGTCTAAAGGGAGGTGCTTCATTGGTGGAATATAAAGTAACAGAATGGGAGACTAACACCCAAGGATAGCAGAGATAAGGGAGGATGGCTTTACGGCTTGGAAGCCGGCCTCACATGCTGGGGGGAAAAGGCAGCTCAGATAGAGAAGGGACCACCAAGTAAAGGATGCTTGGAGGGCCTGCTCAGGATCAGAGATGTCTGCTGAAAGTAGATTACAGACCGAACATGATGGCCACTTAATACCTGCATTGCAGAGCATGATAACCTCTCAGTATCTGCATTGCAAACCATAATGCCCAAAAGTAGAGAGTACGAGGGATATTGTCTGCCGTGCAGGCAGGGGAAGGGGGTGGGAAAGTGGGGGTATGCTGGGGACACTGGTGGTAGAGAAAGTGTACTGGTGGAGGAATGAGCGTTTGATCACTGTGTGATTGTAACTCAAACACGAAAACTTTTAACTATAACTACATCTCATAATGATTCAATAAAATTAAAAATAAAATACCTGCATTGCAGAGCGATAGCACAGTGCTATAAGGGCGTTTGCCTTACATGCAGCTGACATGGCCGACTCGAGTTCGATTCCTCAGCCCCTCTCGGAGAGCCCGGCAAGCTACCAAGAGTATCTCGCCCGCACGGCAGAGCCTGGCAAGCTACCCATGACGTACTCGATATGCCAAACATAGTAACAACAAGTCTCACGACAGAGACGTTAATGGGCCTGCTTGAGCAAATCGATGAACAATGGGAGGACCGTGATCATCGTGGTCATTGCAGACCACAACACCCTAAAGGAGAGAGAGAGAGAGTCGGGGGAGGGGGTAAAGGGATGAGGTGGTGGTGGCAGGAGGGATACTGGGCACATTGGTCGTGGAGAATGGGCACTGGTAGAGGGATGGGTACTCGATCACTGTATGACTGAAATGTAAGCACAAAAAGTGTGTAAGTCTGTAACTGTATCTCATGGTGATTCTTTAAAAATTTTTTTAAAAAGAAAAGAAAAATCAAATAGAAAAATAAAATAAAGGGCGGTGCTAAGGAATCATCTCTTTTGCACCTTGTCATTGGATTAAGGGACACAGATCTCATGTGGAAATGTGTTAGAATTTGTATTTGTTAGAGCAAATCCATCTTTCCAGACTGTCACTGTCTCAGTGGATCCCGAATGGTCATGTGATGTCAACCATGGCCTTCCGAGTTTCCTTGACGTTGAAAACGCTCAACCGTAAGGTCAAGTAGCTGACCATTGTGGTTTTGATGATTTCGCTTGATTGGGAGTTGTAAGACTTTTTAAAAAGTTAACAAACTATTTTCTTCCAGGAAAATACATTTGCTGTATTTTAGTAAGAGAATTTACTGGGACGGTGCTTACTCTGGGGAATTGATTAACCTTTCCTTTGATGCCCATAACACGACAAATTCTCGCCAAACTTCCATAAGACGAATGTGTATTCCATTGTAGGGCAGACCATTCAAAATTCATCTCTTAGATTAAGCTAGTTGAATTATCATTTCAGATACACTGTAGACGTAGTAGTGCACTTTTAGTCTTAAATGTCAAATTTGAGATAAATTTATCAAAGCTCCTCAAAGTATTCTAAAGCGTGCTTGTTTGGTGATCCAGAAAAATAGTATAGAAGGGGAGGCACTGCATATAGTCCCCTCCGCACTTCTAGGGATCATTTCTGAGCACAGAACCAGGAGTAATCCCTGAGCACTACCAGGAGTAGTCCAAGAACCCACCAGAAAAGCCAAAAAAAGGCAAAAAGCCTGTTGCTATTTGTGTCTTTTTACTGTTGTGTAGGGGCCACACCTGGCTGTGTTCAGGGTTTATTCCTAGCTCAGGGATCACTCATGGTGGATTTGGGGGCAGCCTTTAAGATACCTGGAATTGAACCTGGGGAGGCTACGTGCAAAGAAGGGACAGACAAGGAAAGAAATTAAGGGGGGAAGGAGATGAGAAAGGGAAGTAACAGGTGGCAGGAGCCTCAGGTACACAGGTAATGTGGAGTAATCTGCTTCTATCCAGACCCCAGAGTCAACAACACATCTCCCTGGCCGCTGATTTTTTTCTTCTACCACTGTCACTGTCACTGTCCTCCCGTTTTACTCGAGCGGACCCAGTAACGTCTCCATTGTGACACTTGTTACAGTGTTTGGCATATTGAATATGTCATGGGGAACTTGCCAGGCTTTGCCATGTGGGTGAGATACTCTCGGTAGCTTGCCAGGCTCTCCGAGAGGGGTGGAGGAATCAAACCCGGCTCAGCTGGGCTGGCTGCACGCAAGGCAAACACCCTACCACTGTGCTATAATACTATTATAGTATTAAGGTCTGGAGCAATAGCACAGTGGGTAGGGCGTTTGCCTTGCAAGAGGCCAACATGGCCGACCCGAGTTCTTTTACCAATATATATATTTTTTGCTTTTTGGGTCACATCTGGTGATACTCAGGGGTTACTCCTGTGGCTCTACACTCAGGAATTATTCCTGGCGGTGCTGGGGGCGGGGGCATATGGGATGTTGGGAATCGAACCTGGGTTGGCTGTGTGCAAGGCAAATGCCCTCCCCGCTGTGCTATCGCTCCAGCCCCTCTTTTACCAATTTTTAAAAGATTTTGCTGGATATATTTTGTTACTAGATTTCCCAGTGCACCAAGGTTTATATTTGCGGTGGTTTCTTTATGAGTGAGACTTTCGCCATTACTAAAAAATAAGACCCTTATCTCCCTGTCATCATGCCATGGGGAGCTGTATTCAACAAGGCAAGGACGCAACCCGTGCGTGAACTCGGAGCTATTCCATGATAACGGTGAGCAGACGCTTTCCCCAAACTTCCTGAGCCAGTCTCCAAACACAGTCTACTCCCCAGGATGGTGTTTAGGTAATGACTTCACTCCCTACTCATCACTGGATCATTCTGACCCACAAGGAGGCAGCGACACAGACGAGAAAGGAAGAAAAGACAGGAGTTCAATGACCAGAGGGACCAAGAAGAAAGCCATCTTCACTCAGGAAGCCATCTGTCACACCTCTTCCCTTTTCTTTCACTGTGATGGCTGGATAGCGCCACTAGCTTCTTCCAGAACAATCTAAGTCAAGCGTCCACCTTCACAGACAGTCATGGGTGATCCCCAACTCCACCATCCCCAAAGTTAGAGCATCTCTCTCCGCTCAAATCCTGACTCTGACATGTACGAGCCGTGTGGCTTGGTCACATTTGCTCTGTAAACTTGATCCCCAGAAAACCATACTCTGATAACTCCCTTCCAGAGAAGTTGTGAGGATTCAATAGGATAATTGTTGGGGTCGGGAGTTCCCTAGCCCCGGGAGGCATGGAGAGACCAGACAGACAACGTTCCTGCAGGAATTCAAGCGGGGTTTTATTCAAGCCAGCATGCTGGGGCTCTGCAACATACCCAAGAGCGGGCAGAGGCTGAGAGCCCCGAACTCAGAAACAGGTCATCTTTTATACAGTTTGAGAACAAAGACCACATATTGCCGATACGTGTTATTTTGCACATATTTTGTCAATACGTGTTTTACTGGGTTCCTTGCAGTTTTTCTTGGAGTATCTCGACCCAAACTTCTTGACCTGGTCACATAGTTTCAGATTCCAGGATGGTCAAAACACTCTACCTATCTTTAAATAGTTATGTCTTATTCTAGCCCATACCTTACACATCTACTGGGTTCAAACCAATTTTGTAACCTCAAGGCTGCTGAACTGTTTACAGAAAGCAATTTTGCAAGTTAATTAACTCCTTCCTAGCATCCCTAGCTCCTTTCATAATGAAGGGGGAAGTGTCCTATATATAAGGAGCCACTGACAAGATTCTTGCCCTTTCGTGTCAGAGACGGGGAAGAAGGGAGAGGTTTGAGTCATACCCAGCGGTGCATGGGGCCTATTCCTGGTTCTGCGTGAAGGGATCACTCCTGGCAGTGCTCTGAAAACCATAAGCTACGCCAGGATAGAACTGGGGCGGGCTGCATGCAAGGCCTTAGCCCTGTGCTATCACTTCACCCTTGGACTGACAGGTTCTTTTCTTTTCTTTATACATATTTTTTAACGAATCACCGAGAGATGCAGTTACAGACTTACAAACGTTAGTTCCTTTCTTCTATTAAAGAACTGTTGTATACAAAGCTACTGGTAGTTGGAGTTTTAGAAACATAATGTATACAAGCGGTACCACATGGAAAGTATCATGCAAAGCGAAATGAGTCAGAAAGAGAGGAATAGACATAGAAAGGTCGCATTCATCTGGGAGACATAAAGTAACAAAATAGGAGATTAATACCCAAGAATAGCCGAGATCAGTATCAGGAGGATAACTCCATGGCTTAGAGGTCAGCCGGGCATTTTAGGGGAAAGGACAGCTCAGATAGAGGAGGGAGCACCAAATAAAGGGTGATTGGAGGATCCTCCCAGGATGGGAGATGCATGTTGAAAGTAGACTATGGACCGAACATGATTGCCACTCAAGGCCTCTTTTGCAGACCACAACACCCAAAAGGAAAGAGAGAACAATGGGGAATGCCCTGCCACAGAGGCAGGGTGGGATTGGGGGGATGGGGGTGGGAGGGATACTGGAATTAGTAGTGGTGGAGAATGGGCACTGGTGGAGGGATGGGTACTTAATCATTGTATAATCGAAACCCAAGCACAAAAATTTGTAAGCCTACAACTGTACCTCATGGTGTTTCACTAATAAAAATATAAAAAAATTAAAAAAAAAAAAGAAACGTAATGTTCTAACACCAACTCTACCACCAGCATCAGCTTCCCTCCACCAGTGTCTAACACCGACTCTACCACCAGCATCAGCTTCCCTCCACCAGTGCCTCCCACCCTTCCAGCCTGTCACCTCGACAGGCACAAGGCAAAGTCTGGCAGTGGTGGTGCTCAGTGTTATTGGCCCTGTGGTCTGGATATAGAACTCTACCACTCCCCAACGTCACCCGTTTAAATCAAGGCCCCAGCCCTCTGCAACTTCCCTTTCTCATCTCCTTTCCTCTTCTCAATTTCTTTCCTTCTCTGTCCTTCTCCTCCCTATACTCTGGCGTCCAGGGTGATCTCGACATCCCCTCTTTCTCACATCCAATTTCCCTGGTCCAATACGCTACAGACAAATCCCAACCAAGTCAGCACTCAGTCTCCAGAGGGCCGCGTGGGGCTCCTGGTCAGAGCTGCTCTCCTTTCAGGGTTTTCCATTTTAACTGGAGCGATAGCACAGCGGCTAGGGCATTAGCCTTGCAAGTGGCCAAACTGGGTTCGATTCCTCCGTCCTGCTTGGAGAACCCAGCAAGCGACCGAGAGTATCCCGCCCGCACGGCAGAGCCTGGCAAGCCCCCCCTTGGTATATTCGATATACCAAACACAGTAACAACAAGTCTCACAATGGAGACGCTACTGGTGCCCGCTCGAGCAAATCTATGAACAACGGGACAACAGTGCTACAAGTGACAGTGCTACAGCCAAGCGACAGGAGAAACCAAAAGAAAATCACGCAGTCTCTTGGTATCCGCAGAAGCAAGACAGGAACAAGGAAGGTTGAGGGGAGGGACCCAACCCAGGTGGCCTAGCAGAGCAGCCTCAGCAGGGAGGCCTGACCTCAGCCCTCAGAAGCCTCCATGAAGCCTTTGGTGCCTGACAGAATGCTCCCTGCACCCCAGGAAGCCAGCCTGTAAGAGCAAACATGGGGAGCAACACTAGAGAGGCTGGGAGGGAAGCAACCCAGAGAGGACCCTTCCCTCCTCCCCCACGCAGTCCCGCCTCCCTGGGCTCAGGCACAGAAGCCCCCAGGAGTGGAGTGAGGTGCTTGCTCCACAGAGGTGGGGAATCACAGGTGAGTTCCAGGGGAACCATTATGAAAGAGAGAGTGGAGAAGAGAGAGTTAGGGGCGGACCTCAAAGGATGAGTGCTCCTTAAAGCCTGGAGGATCAGCCCAGTCCAACTGCAAGGTGAGACAATCAGGGGACGCCTGGATGTCTTTTTCTTTTTTTCTTTTTGGGTCACGATAGCACAGTGGTAGGGCGTTTGCCTTGCACGCAGTTAACATGGCCAACCCGAGTTCGATTCCTCCGCCCCTCTCAGAGAGCCCGGCAAGCTACCGAGAGTATCTCGCCCACACGGCAGAGCCTGGCCACCCGTGATGTATTCGATATGCCAGACACAGTAACAACAAAGTCTCCAAAGGAGACGTTACTGGGCCCGCTCGAGCAAATCGATGAACAACGGGAGGGCCTTTACTTACTTTACTTTTTGGGTCACATCCGGAGATGCACAAGGGGTTATTCCTGGCTCTGCACTCAGGAATTACTCCTGGAGGTGCTCAGGGGACCATATGCGATGCTGGGAATCGAACCCGGGTCGGCTGCGTGCAAGGCAAATGCCCTACCCGCTGTGCTATTGCTCCAGCCCCTTGATGTCTTATTTTTATGTTATTTTATGTGGTTTTGGGGGGGGGTCCACACTCAGTGGTGCTCAGGGCTTACTCCTGGCTCTGCCCTCAGGAATCACTCCTGTTGGGGTTCAGGATGCTGGGAATCAAACCCAGGCCAGTTACGTGCAAGGCAAGTGCCTTATCCAATGTACCATCTCGCTGAGGCGTGACTCCTGGTTCTGCAATCAGGAATCACTCCAGGCAGTGCTCAGGGCCTCCTGTGCGATGCCAGGGATCGAACCCAGGCCATCTGCATGCGAGGCAAACACCTTACCCCCTGTACTATCTCTCCAGCCCCTGTCACAGGGCGTTTGAGCGATGCCAGGTGCACCTGTCCCGTTAAGTGCGTGCTTATGACCCTGTGTATAGCGTGTGCACATGCACATACAAATAAGTGTCATCAGACGGTAGAGACGGAAGGGGGGATGTGTGGGAAGAAAAATGGGGGGAGCAAAAAGTCATGCAGATGTTTATACAAGGCTCGGGTTCCACAGGCCTTTCTAGAGAGTCTGCAGGGAGCCAGGAGGTGAGATGTAGTTAGCAATAACTTACACTGCCAGCCTCCCACGGGGACTGTGAAAATTAATTAACCTTCACAAAGTGCTTTTGAACACTGCGAGGGAAGGTACCACGCTGGAGTCAGGCCTGCCTTTTCCGGGCCCGGCTCTCCCAGCTAATCACAAGCCCTCCAAGACCTTCCTGCCATGGAATATCGTGGCGGTCCAAATATTTGCGCCCGATTCGCTCTCTCCTTTGCTTTCCCGTGGGTCTAAGATCTGTGAGGATTTCAGAAAGCCATCTGGTCTGCCCTCTCCCTTCTAGACGGTGGCCAGGGTTGTGGTGGAGGGGGGTGGTGGGGGGGTTGGTGTTTAAAATTAATCCAGGAAAGCAGCGAGCTGCTTTCTTCCCCACATGAAAAGTGGAGTCTTGACCTTGGTCAGAACAAATGGCATTTCTGCCCGCGGTAGATAAATCTCAGAAGAAGATTTATCCGGAACTGAGTGAGGCAGGCCTTCAGAAACGGCCACTGACCTTGGAGACGATCTTTGCCTGTGCTTCCATTGTGGGTGGGCAGTAGCTTAATCAATAAGGCTTCTGGCTTGCAAAGTCTGGCGAGGGACGAAGTCAAAGGGGAGAAAACCCCTTTAAAGGCTCAGGTCAAGGGCTACAGAATTAGTGCAGGGTCTATGGCGTCTGTGTTGCAAACGGCCGACCCCAGTTCCACTCCCGACGCCACGTATGGTCCCCCTGAGACTCGCCAGGAGTAAGTCCTGGACATAGAACCAAGAATGAGGCGTTAGCACTATGGGGTGTGGACCCAAACCCTCCCCCACCCCAAATATAAGCTCATTGCATCCGGACCCCACAGTGGGTTATTGTCGCCGGGCCACCCCAGGGGGAAAGGGTGTTGTCCCTCCGCCTGCTCCCCCTTGGCAACTCAGTGGCCGTCATCCTCCAGAAGCCACTGGACAGTCAGGTCTGGGCCCACAGTGACGAAACTTGTTGGGCCTCACGGGATGGGGGTGGAGCCGGTCCTGGTCTCCCCGTCCCAACGAGACCCCAAGTCATCACCCAAGAACGGCTTCATTGGCTCCTGATTAAGCTGCTCAATGGCCATGATCCCAGAGACTCAGGAGCAAATCTCGAAACCCAGTGGCTTTTGGCAGAAATCCCTCCAGATTTAAGTGTTAAAATTTCAGAATTTCAAAATCACATGGCCCTACTGCAGCCACGCGACATCGTATGTTGTTCATAACCAGCAATGGAACACAGGTTGTCTACTGTTGCCTTTTTAGCGGATCTGAGTGTTGGCGTAAAATATCGAATAATTGGTGGGTCTGGTGTCGAAATGTTGAGTGTTATCAAAGTGGAGAGAGAGTAATGTGGAATCATCTGCCCCACAGGTAGGGGAGGGTGTGGGATAGGGGTATATTGGGGTTTTCGGTGGTGGAGAATGGGTACTGGTGAGGGTGCAGGTGTTTCATTGTGTGACCGGGACTTAGCCAGGAGTAACCCCTGAGCATCGCCAGGTATGACCCAAAAAAGCAAAAAAAAAAAAAAAAAAAAAAAAAAAAAAGCTCATGTGTTCCCGCCCCCCATCAGAGAAGCGACCCTCTGTGATTTCGGAGTCCAGGCTCAGAAGAAGGAGGGAAAAATCCTCCTTCTGCCAGCCGCTCTGATTTTCCCAGCAGCTTGAGGTTCACCACGCTCAGATCCAAGCATCTGTGTGTCCAAGGTAGTCAATTGTCTGGGACGCGTCAAGTGTTTGCTGATGCTGGAGTGGGGAGTGGGAGTGGGCTGACCACACCTCTAGGGCCAGGAGTGGCCAAGGTCATGGGCGTCACGCTGGATGCCACATTCCATCACAGAGTGACTGGTAAAGGGTCAGACCGTTTGCTGTTTGGCCAGAGAAGAAAAGAGAAGCCAGCCCGGTCCAGGGAGGAACGAGGCAGGAGCAATTCAGACTCACCAACGCCCCCTGCCGCCCTCTCAGGGGCACTGCAGGCTCCCAATGGCAAAATGAATATTAAACCCCCCACTCCCCACCCCAGGTTCCTTTCTCTCCCTGAAGTGGGTATCTCATAGTCTCTCTCTCTCCTTGTCCCTGTCTCTCTGCCCATCTCACGCACGCACGCACACACACAAGCACACGCACCCAGGAACGAAGCTGAAACTGCCAGAGTCCGTAGAAAATTCTGCAAAGCTGTGAAATTGCCAATTGGATTTTTTAAGATGGATGGGTTCCCCCTAATTAGATTCTGCTACCTTGTAGAAACCAACTTCACGGCTTTATCCCGTCCCATAAAGCAAACCATTTTTCATTAGTGGGGTTTACAAATCATCGCCCTGGTGTAAGCTGATGCACACGGGGCCGCGCCTTTTCAATCTGCTCCTAGGGGTCTGTGTTAACAGACTCCTTCTTCTGCTCCGGATAATAATATCCTGGCAACAAAACCGTGTGCTGGATGATGCCTCAGCCTTGTCACCTGCGGTCCTCACCCTGAAATTCTTCCTTTTTTTTTTTTTTTTTTTTGCTTTTTGGGTCACACCCGGCGATGCACAGGGGTTCCTCCTGGCTCTGCACTCAGGAATTACTTCTGGCGGTGCTCGGGGGACCATATGGGATGCTGGGAATCGAACCTGGGTCGGCCGCGTGCAAGGCAAACACCCTACCCGCTGCCCGCTGGTATTACTCCAGCCTCCTCTCCCTCCTCCAGTTTTTATAAATAGTTCTGTACTCAGAGGTCACTGCCGGCAGGTTCGGGGTATGAGATGGGGTGCTGGGGATTAAACCCAGGTCAGCGGTGTGCATGGCAAGCCCGTTGCCCTCTGTGCTGTCTCTCTGGCCGCTATGCTTCCTTACTGACTGCAAAGATACCGAGAGGTCTGGCCCTGCTTCGAGGTGAGGATGGAAGGTCCTCCCTGATGTTGGGAGGCGAGCGAGATCAGTATCTTGTCCGTGCGTAAAGCGGGAAGAAGAAATGGGGTGTACGTGTGTAAAAGGAGGAGAAAACCACCGTGGCTGGCTACACTGGCCAGGGGTTCAACGCAGGAATTTGCCAAGAGGCATACAAATCTACCTCTTTGCTGGGGGAGGACATTTTATGGGCAAACACTCATACACTCAAACATGGGGTTGGGCTGGACATCACTGGTTTGACTCAGAGCCCGGCTCTAGAGCTGTGTCCACAGCTCTCGGTGCTGGGGGCATCACTGTGCCCTGCTTCTCATGTGACATCTGAGCGACAAGGGCTCTTAGGGGTCATCTGACCCCATCATGATCCAGACAGGATGTTGCAAGGGGAAGCCTCGGTTTCCCCTTGGCAGCTGCTGGGAGCAGTTCCATTTGGGCTGGCTCCGCTCTATATTTTTAAACATCCCTGCAAAATCTGGGGCTCTTTCTGAGAATGTGACGCTTTACAAGTTCCCAAGACCATAAATTCTGTCCCAGACCTTGGGCTCACAGGAGACTAAGAGATAAGGGGCAATAGCTAGACGAAATGAATGATCAACCAGATAACCTCAAAGTCCCTAAACAAGCCAGACCACTTGGTAATCCAGTAGGAATCCTTGCACTGCATAAGACAGAGGGACCCAGGTTTTCTATTAAAAACAATCAACAACACACACAGCAAAAAATGAGTCATACTGAACTTAGTCTTATGCTAAATTCCTCTCTGGTTGGAGACTTTCTTTCTCTTTTACTTTTCAATACATTTCAATACATTTCTGAGCATCTTTATGGCTCAATGTTTTCATCCGTGAACATATCGAGGAGTCTGGGAACCACGGAATAACCCCAGGACCCGCCATCACGGCTCCTGTGTCAATGTGACCAACCTCTTTAATAGAGGAACACGCAAGAGACTCCAACAGAGAATGTGAGCGTTTGACCTGGGCAATCTCGGAAAGCGCGAGATTGCACAGGATCTGTTTGTTCCAGGTATATTCGCACAAGCGTTTTCCAGGTACATTCCCACAAGAGTGGACAGGCATCGCAAAGCCAACTGCCTCTCTTTGGGTGAGTCGCTAAGCAGAAGGTTCAAAAATCATTTTCTCCTGTTGCCAGTAAGGAGCAGATATACAGAGAGATAAAGCAAGTGAGAGAGAGTTAAAGTTGTGGTCACACAGCAGTGCCCGGGCAAGAGCTGGGCTCTCTCTTCTTTTTGTGCTCTGTTAGTCCAGCCCGACATTCTGTTTCTGCACCGAGAGCCTAGCTGGAGATCAGAACTAGCCAGAGGGCTCCAGGGGGAACCCCAATTCCAACAGAGCTCCCCAGCTTGGAGTGGGCTTTCCTCAGCTGACCCCAGGGAGATAGAGCAGACAGGACAGAGAGAGAGAAAGAAAGAGAGCGTGAGAGCGAGTGAGAGAGAGAGAAAGAGAGCGAGAGAGAAAGAGAGAGTGAGAGCAAGCAGGAGAGAGAAAGAGAGACAGAGAAAGAGAGAGCGAGAGAGAAAGAGAGAAAGAGAGAAAAAGAGTGAAAGAGGAGAGAGAGAAAGAGAGTGAAAGAGAGAGGAAAGAGAGAAGAGAGAGAGAGAGAGAGAGAGAGAGAACATAGAAGGTTGAAAGCTTTCCGTTCCTTTTGCTCCTTCAGCCAGAAGAGACCTTGACTTTCCTCTCAAGGACTCTGAGAGCAATCCTGGACCGAGGGCAGGAGCAGCAGCAGGGGCCACTTCAGGAGAGACGGAAGGGCTGAGAGGTGCTTCTCTGAGTCAGGAGCTGACGCTCCCGCAGGAGGGCAAGAAGGTGAAAATCCGCTTCCTGTAGAGCTAAGATCAAATGCCATAAATGCCCTGGGTATGGGGGAGCTGCTGCCAAGAGCCTGCCGTTCCCTCCACTCTGCTCTGAGAACCAGAGCGCCCCCTCCCGGGCCAGGAGAGAGCACAGGAGCCTCGCAGAGCTTCCTTGCACGCACAAGGCCTTGGCTTTGACTCCGGGCACTGCCTGCTCATTCTCCATGGCCCTGGTGGCCTCCAGCACCTCTGGGCCTGAGCATTGGACTGTTGGCCCTGTTGGCCTAGTACCCCCAAGAGGGATTCTCGGGACCACTGAGCACTGCTTGGCCACACTGCTGGTCTTGGGACCACCCGGTGTGCAACCAGATGAGACCAGGTTGTCTGCTTAGATGAAGGCTCGAACTCTGCACTTCTGCAGTCTGTCCCTCGGAGACAGAGACTCGTTTGAAAGAAAAAGATCCTGACAAACATGCAGTATTTCAACCTTGACCCTGCTTCGAAGGCCTGTGCACATCACCACCTCGATTCTTACAATGCCAGGAGACAGGTCCTGTGGTCAGCCAGTTCTTATGGACTGTGAATGGCTAAAAGAAGCCAAGGTTTACCCTGGGGTGCGTCTGACTCCGGGCTAGTCGACTGCCAATCTGTATCGAAGCTCTCAACTCACACCTTGTTTCACCCAACTCACCCTTGCTTTCCCCAACTCACACTCTTTCTTTCTTTGGGGGAGTCACCTCTGAAAAGGTTCTTCATTCCCCATTAGCTAAACGGGGTTCCCTCAGAGACGTCTTGCTGCACTTTGCTCCTAAAGGTTCATTTCTGCAGACCCGGGGAGGACCTAGTAGACATCAAATGATCGGGGAGGCACAAGATAGCAAGAGCTGGCCGGGCGACCAGCGAGTGACCCGGGGAGCCCCTGGGTGTCCTGTTTTCACTCGCATTCCAGGCTCTCTCTGGGAGCGTTCAGTGGACACTGATAGGGTCTCTGGGCAGGGCACCAGGAAGCATGGCCCAGAAGCTTCTGTGGCAGGCCCTGGGCCTAGGTCATAATCCTTGTGGCTCCTGTACAATGTCTGAGTTCCCTAGCAGAGACAGGAGTGGGTCGCAGAGGCGAGCACTGGACCGGTGGTCCACGCCTCTGAGCTCCCCGAACCTGAGGACACGGGGGTCTTCATCGGAACCTGCCTTCCCTACAACTCCAGGTCCTGCTGTGAGGGCAGACTGGCTGTCTGGAGCCCACCCCAACCATGCATTCTCATGGGGTGCCTTCAGAGGGTGGGGGTGCGTTTGTGACACACATGTGCTGGCTGACTCGGGTCCAGCTTCGGTGGCCTGGGGGGAGGTGCCAGGGTCCGTTTGCCTGGTTCCGCCCTCAGCACAAATGAGGAAGTGTAGAAGTGAGGAGAAAGCTTGGGTCTGGGGAAAGGGTGGTGGGAGGGGCACGTTTACAGGGATGGGGTTGGCATAAAGTGATGGAGATGAGACTGGAGTAGTCCAGCATAGGGGTCTTCCTGCCCAGAGCCCCTGCCAGGAAAAGGGGGTCTTGGGCTGGAACGATAGCACAGCGGGTAGGGCGTTTGCCTTGCTTGCGGTTGACCCAGGTTCGATTCCTCCATCCCTCTCAGAGAGCCTGGCAAGCTTCTAAGAGTATCCCACCCGCATGGCAGAGCCTGGCAAGCTACCCATGGTGTATTCCATATGCCAAAAACAGTAACAACAAGGCACAATGGAGACATTACTGGTGCCCGCTTAAGCAAATTGATGAATAACGGGAGGACAGTGCTACAGAGCTACAGTGGGCTCCTGGCGGTGTCACTCTGAATCCCACCAGCTCTGGATCCCCGAACTTTTTTCCTTGCCCTTCCCACTTCTTCATCTGTGAAATGCAGCTAATGAGAGGCCAGAGAGATAGCCCAGAGGGTAAGCGTTTGCCTTGTATGACTTTGGCTTGATCTATGGCACCACCTGGGGTTCCTTGAACCCTGCCAGAGTGATCCCTGAGCACAGAGCCAGGAGGAAGCCCTGGGCACCACTAGGCGTGGCCTGCTCCCCTGCTCCCCACCCCCACACAGCAAAGGAGAAACTGGCTGATTGAAGGAGTGTTCCTCAAGAAGCGAGTCTAGCAGGGCCAGCGAGATAATATGGGGCAAAGGCACTGAACCTGCAGGCAGTTGGCCTTGGTTTGATTCCCAGCCCCTCAGAGATCCCCCAAGAACTGCCAGGAGTGATCCTTGAGCTCAGAGCCAGGAACAAGCATGGAGTACCACCAGGTATGGCCCCAACAACAACAACCAATTAAAAAAAAGAGAGAGAATTTAGAATAGCGTGGAGCTATGGCGAGCTCCCAGTCCATGCGAATGAGGCTGGAGAATCTGTTTATGGGGTTGGGGAGATAAATCCAGAGGCAGAGCATGTGCCCTGAACATGTGAACCCTGAGTTTGCTTCCTGACACCCCATGCCCCCAGCCCTGGGGCTGGTCCCAGGTTGGTTCTGAGCCTCCACAGGGCCCATGCAGCTCTCAACAGTCCAGCCTGCACCACAGGGCCTTTGCATCACCAAAACTCTGGCAGCTCTATCATGGGGGTGTCCCAGACATGACCAAGCCAGGAGCCCACTGAGGGCTGTTGTTGTGCCCTGTGCCCCAGAGCGTGGCCGAGACGCAGCGGGTACTCACTTTTTCAGGGCGCTCTCCAGCTCTGTCTTCTCATCCTGGGCTTCTTGGAGCTGTGCGAAGATTCGGGTCAGGACGTCCTCAAAGCTGGCCAGGAGGTGGGGCTCGTCCTTCCGCAGCTGCAGCCACAGTTGCTTCACGTCGCTCTCGCTGCAGGAGCAGAAGGGACCTCAGGGTCAGGGGGTTCCCATGGGTGACTCGGGGGTCATCACAGCAGAGCTGACCATCTTTACCATGGTGCCAGGGCTGAGAATGCATTGCAACAGGGGACCAGGAGGGGGAGGAGGGGACAGTGGAAACGGGGTCAAGGGGGAAGGAGGAAAAATTTGGCCACGCTCGGAGGACGATGCTCAGAGCAGAGAGGGGAAGGGGGGCAATCTGGTGGACCTGGTGGATGGCAGGAAGGAACTCTCAGGGCTCTCATGGGGAGAACAGCATCCCCCCATGGGCCTGGGGGTGTCAGGAGTGACAGACAGGCAGAGCGCAGGGAGGGAGCAGGTCTAAGTGACGTGTGTGAACCTGGAAGGCAGAGAGAAAATCAGGAGGGACAGAGGTGGGCAGAGAGACAAAAACTCGGGGTGACAGGTGCAGAAACAGGCCTGCAGGCCATCGGCAACACTCAGGGACACGCTGATGGGGAAGGGGTGGCAGGAGGAGGCGCGCTCCAGGGCCTGCGGTTTCCTCCTAGAGAAACTCACTCAGTCATAGGCAGGGAGCCCTCCATGGCACCCCCCTTACAAGCTCAAGCCTCTCCGACAGGGGGCAGCTCCAATGAGGCACTCTTTCAGGATAAAGAATGAAACTCTCCAAGTTTGTGGAACAGGTGCCAGGTCTGAGAGACTGCTCCAAAGGGGTATCTGACTGTGACGTGTGAGGAACTATGGAACCAAGGGCAGGCTTCAGAGCAACAGCCTCCTTGGACTAGTTACGGAGAGTCAGTCTAATCACCACTCCCTCCCATACTCCTTCCTCCCTTTGCTTCATTCCATCCACATATCTGCCAACTTGTCCATTCATTCACGCATCCACCCCAAACTATCAATCTGTTCAGCCAGCCAGCCCAACTATTCCATCTATCCATCCATTTGTCGCAAACTATTTATTCATTCTTTCATCCATCCATCCACTCATCTATTCATCTATCCACCCAACCATCTACCCTTCCATCCATCCATCTATCCATCCATCCACCCACCCACCCACCCACTCATCCATCTATCCATTCATCCATCCACCCACCCATCCATCCACCTACCCACCTACCCATCCATCCATCCATCCATCCATCCATCCATCCATCCATCCATCAACCCACCCATCCATCCACCCATCCATCCATCCACCCATCTACTCATCCATCCACCCAAACATCCATCCAACCACCCATCCACCCATCTACCCACCCATCCACCCAACCATCCACCCAATCATTCATCCACCCATCCACCCACCCATCTATCCACCCATACATCCACTCATACATCCACCCATCCACCCACCCATCCATCCACCCATCTACCCACCCATCTAACCAACCCATCCATCCACCCAACCATCCACCCAACCATTCATCCACCCATCCACCCACCCATCTATCCACCCATACATCCACCCATCCATCCACCCACCCATCCATCTACCCATCTACCCATCCATCTAACCAACCCATCCATCCATCCATCATCCATCCATCCATTCATCCATCCATCCATCCACCCAACCATTCATCTACTCATCCATCCACCCATCCACCCACCCATCTATCCACCCATCCACCCATCCATCCATCCATCAACCCATCCCAAAACATTCACCCATCTATCCCAAACTATTCCCTCTATCCATCCATTCACCCATCCATTCTTCTACCCCAAACCATCCATCCATCAATCTTAAACTATCCCATTCTATCCATTAATCTTCTACCCACCCATATGAAATATCCCATCCATCCAATCACCCATCCGTCCATCCTTTCCTCCATCTCAAACCATCCCAAACTACGCATGAATGAATGCATTCCTCCCAAACAATCTACTTAACATCCCAAGCCATCTTATCTACCTACCTACCCACCCATCCATCCTAAACATCCCATCCACTCATCCCAAACCACCCCATCCATCAATCCATCTATTCAGTCTTGATCCAAAACCAACCATCTATCTATCAAACGAGTATTTGCTATCAATTGAAAAATCTAATAACATGAGAAAGTCTGGGGAAAAAGAGAAGGGGAGAGAAATCCCCTACTTCCCAGAACGAGGTCCACTTTCCCACATAGACCACATTGTGGCTGTCCACTTTACTGGACAGAAACAACTGGGATGACACAGAGGAATCAAGGAGATGCCTGATGGCCTCCAATCCCCATGGGCGGTCGGTCCCTGCATGAAGTAAGCGCATCACAGAACCAAGCTCCTCCTTGCTCTCTAATCTCTCCGCTCACGTCTGCTGGGGTCTGCTCCTGTTGAAGCCAGGCAGTGGGCCAATGGGCCTGGAGCCTCCAGTGAGATTTCTGGACTCACCCACCCCTTGCTGACAGCTCCTGGAACCACTTGGTCACAGTCACCTTAATACAGCCCAGATTTCTGGAGAAGGGACCAGCCTCTCCACCCTTGATGCAAAAAATCCCCACTAGCTTCCAGATCACAGAGCCATTTAGATCACCTGGAAGAACTGGGGATCCAGAGGTCCTGCTGACCACCTCTGGACCACACACGGAGGGACAGGAACACAGGGGCAGAGAGGGTGCTGGGAACCCATCTCCTTGTTTCTGGAAAAACACGCTCCCACTGTGGTGAAGGAGATGGTAGAAGACCCCCAAAGTGCTCATGGCTGCCTCAGTTTCCCTGTGTGCATTTGATAAGGGTCCTCAGAGGGACCTCTGGCGACCTCTGATGGGACAGGACAGTCTGGCAGGAAGGCGGTTGTCCTCAAGTATGCGGGTGCGGGGAGGCACCCCTCTCTGTTACTGTACCCTGATTCAATCTAGGGCCCACACAGACCCCTCCTCCAGGAGTAGATGCCCCAGGACCCCTAGTGGGAGGTCACTGTGCTCTGGGGAAACTGAGTCAGGTCTCCACTCGCCTTCCACCCACCTGCTCTGCAGCTCCACACCTGCCCCGGGCCACCCCATATCTCCTCCCACTACAGTCCCTGGGCGCTGGCCCAGGCCCCCAGTGACCGTCCTCCACCTGGGTCCAGACCTTCATCAGCCTTTCACGACTCTGACCCCACCAGTCATGCTCTTTCTCAGCCGTCATCTGCTGGACTCTTCCCTGGTGCTCCATTCACCCCCACCTCACTTCCTGTCATCCTCCACAGGCTCAGACCCTGTCACTCTGATCATGAAGACATCTCCCTTCCCTCCGCCCCTCCTCCCCCCAGGAAAATACATCCCCAGCTCTGGACCCAACAAGAAAGGCAACAGGGAAAGCGAGAGAGAAGGTGTTCTGGGGTATTCTGGACCGGGATTCTGCTTGCTACATAGAACCACTTTATTTTATTTTATTTTCTCTTCTTTTTTTTCCCCCTTTTTTGGTTTTGGCCCACACGCAGCTCTGCTGTGGGTTTACTCCTGGCTCAGGGGTCATTCCTGATGGGGCTTAGGGAATCAGAGGTGGTGTGGGGGATTGAACTGGGGGCCTGCCACATGCAAGCAAGCCCCGGACCCACTGGCCTGTCTCTGGTCCTATTCCAAAGTACATTTTAACCCAAAAAGGAGGGAGATGGGTAGGCATTAGACTTCAGCTGAAATGGCAGCAATGCGCAGATGACTCCAAGGCTGGGCTGGGAGAAAGAAACTACTTCCCAGGTTGGAGCAACAGTGCAGCAGGCTGGCACTTGTCTTGCACAGGGTTGACCCACGTTCAATCCCTGGAATCCCATAAGGTCCCCGAGGCTGCTAGGGGTGATCCCTGAGCACAGAGCCAGGAGTAAGCCCTGAGCACCACTGAGTGTGGTCATAAAAGCAGAAGAAGAATGAAAGAAAGAAGGAAAAACAGAAAGAGAGAGAGAGATAGAAAGAAAGGAAGAAAGAAAGAGAGGGGGAGAGAAGGGAAAGGGAGGGAGGGAGGGAGGAAGGAAGAACAAAAGAAAGAGAGAGGAAGGAGAAAGGGAAAGGAAGGAAGAAAGGATAGAAAGAAGGAAGGAAATAATGAAGGAAGGAAGGATGGAAAGAAAGAAAGAAAGAAAGATAGAAAGGGAAAGGAAAGGAGGGTAAAGGGATGAAGAAAGGAAGGAAAGAGGGAAGGAAAGGAAGGAAGAAAGAACAAAAGAAAGAGAGAGGGAGGAGAAAGGGAGAGGAAGGAAGGAAAGAAAAGAAAGGACCCAAAGAAAGAAAGAAGGACAGAAAGAAAGAAAGGGAGAGAGGGGAAAGGGAGGGAGGGAGGGATAAAGGTATAAAGAAAGGAAGGGAGGGAGGAAGGAAGGAAGGAGGGGAGGGAGGGAGGAAGAAAAGGAAGGAAGGAAGGAAGGAAGGAAGGAAGGAAGGAAGAGAAGGAAGGAAGGAAGGAAGGAAGGAAGGAAGGAAGGAAGGAGGGGAGGGGAGGGGAGGGCAGGGGAGGGGAAGGGAGGGGAGGGGAGGGAGGGAGGAAAGGAAGGAAGGAAGGAAGGAAGGAAGGAAGGAAGGAAGGAAGGAAGGAAGGGGAGGGGAGAGGAGGGGAGGGGAGGGGAGGGGAGGGAGGGAGGGTGGGAGGAACCACTTTACTTTCCTGCTGCCACTTCCCTCACCGGCTTTGCCTGGGCTTGGAGCTTTGCTGGAGGAACCCCCCTGGGGTGTTCGAGGGGAGCACAGCCTGGTGTGTGTTTGGGGGCGCACAGGGCTGGAGGCCCAGGGTGGGTGTCGGAGGGTGGGCATGTCAGAGCGCTGATGGCAGTGAGGGGCCTTCAGTAGCCCCCCTCAAGACCTGGCCCCGCCCTCTGGTGAGCCCTCAGAGCCGGGCTGTGCTGGGCCAGAGCAGGGAAGAGGAGTGTTGCGAGAGGGACAGGCCGGGTCAGGGCTGAGGGCAGAGCAGGCTGGGTGGTCGATCCCCGCACTGAGGAGAGACTCCCTAGCACCGTGCTGGGGCCATCCCCCAGCACCGTTGTGTGTGGGTGGTCTCCAAGCAAAGAAAGGGTGACGAGCGAGGTTGAGTCTGACCAGCCTTTGCAGAATGCAGTTCCCCTTCTGACCTCAATTCCTCCGGAGGGAACAATGTGGAAACTGCCTTAGCCCATGACACGCCGACAGACTGAGAAGCCAGGCCCGGCACGGAGGGTGGAACCCAGAGACTGTCCTCCCGGGATTGGGTGCTGTCCCCTGCACCCCTGTTCCCACTTACTCTTCCAGAACCTTCTCCGCTCCGAGTTTGCCCAGGAGCATTTGGAACTGTGTCTCATCGTCTCCGTCCTCTTCCTGGCCCAGCTCCTCTTCCCCTTGGGCCTGGTACACCTTCTCCTCCTGGAGCGGGACCACCTGTCCCCCTGGGCCAACCTCGTCCTCACGCGGCTGGTTCTGGCTGAAGAAGAAGCGACCTGGGTGGAGGGCAGGAGGTCAGTGCTCAGGAGGCTCGGCTGTGGGTCTCGCCAGGAAGCTCTTCTCTCTCCCGGCCCCAGTCACCATCTCTCATCGGAGAGAAGACAAAGGGGTCCCTGCCTCCCCACTCCCAACTCACACACCTGTGCAGATACCCTGGGAGTCTCCCACTTTGGGTCTGGAATCTTTCCCATGGCAGTGGGATTCGGTCAGAGAAGTCGGGGGCTGGTGAGGTGTATCGGCAGAGAGCAAGATCAAGACTGGCCCTTACCGGGGCTGGAGTGATAGCACAGCGGGGAGGGCATTTGCCTTGCACGCTGCAGACCTGGGTTCAATTCCCAGCATCCCATAGGGTCCCCTGAGCTCTGCCAGGAGTAATTTCTGAGCGCAGAGCTAGGAGTAACCCGTGTGCATTTCCAGTGTGACCCAAAAAAGAAAAAAAAGACAGGGCCTGACCAATGTATTTAAAAAAAATCTTTGGGCTACTTCCAGCAGGACTCAGTGCAGGGATCCCTCCAAGTGGGGCCCGGTGACCCCCAGTGGGGCTGGAGAATGGAACCAGAATGGCTGTGTACAAGGCAGTGCCTTAACCACTGTACTCTCTGGGGTCTCACAAATATATCTTATCATCTCTCACTTCTCCCTTTGTCCCACCTCCCAGTCTTTTTTGGTTTGATTGGTTGGTTTTGGGCTACACCTGACCCTGGCAGTGCTCAGGACTGACTTCTGGCTCTGTGCTCAGGGATCACCCCTGGCCTGGGTCAGGGGACCCTATGGAGGACTGGGAACTGAATCAGGGTCAGCTGTGTACAAGACAAGAGCCCAACCCACTGAACTATGGCTCTAGGTCTCTGATCAATATCTGATCAATATCTGATCGATGTCTGATCTGAGGGTGCCGCTCTTGGTTGCTTCCTTTTTGCTCACTTCCGGTGACCAAGAGAACGATGAGTCTGCTCCAGCCCCCTCCGGTGACCGCCCAGGTCCTCGATCTGGCAAAGTGGGCGGGACAGGCTCACCCCATTTCACAGTCCCCTGGAGCCAAGTTTCCTTCCTGCCCCCTGTTTCTGCCAAGCCTTCTGGCAGCAGGTGGCTTTGGGGCACAGAGAAAGCAGGACTGGGGGCATCTGAAGTAGCATGTGGAAAGGGGCCTGATGAGACCGACACCCAAGGACAGTAGACACAAGGGCCAGGAAGACAGCTCCATAGTTGGAAGCCGGCTTCATGAGCTAGGGGAGAAGGCAGCTGGGATGGAGAAGGGACCACTAAGTCACTGATGGTTGGAGGGATCACTCGGGATGGGAAATGTGTGCTGAAAGTAGAGAAAGGACCAAACAGGATGGCCTCTCATTACATGCATTGAAAACCATAATGCCCATAAGTAGAGAGAGAGTATGGGGAATATTATCTGCCATGGAGGCAGGGGGAGGGTGGGAAACGGGGGGGGTACACCGGGGATATTGGTGGTGGGGAATGTGCACTGGTGGAGGGATGCGTGTTTGATTATTGTGTAAGTGTAACTCAAAGATGAAAGCTTGTAACTGTCTCATGGCGATTCAATAAAAAAGGGGGGGGATAAGCATGCAAGATGGGAGGCATTATTAGTGGAGTAGGAGAGCTTGCGAACCACCCCCTCCTCACCCAGGACAGATAGACCAGCCCCCTGGGATCCCAGCACCCGGGAGTACTTACTAAACCCAGTGGTGAATTCATCCGGGGTGAGGAAGCCGTTGCCATCAGCATCCAGGGCGTCAAACACATCCTCCAGCTCCTCCAGGCTGAGGGGCAACTCCTGGTGCAGCCTCTGCAAATAGCACCAGCCACACTGGCCATCAGCGGCGGGCACGGGTGGGCAGGGGTTGCCATGGCCCTGCAGAGCACCCCTACCCCCCAATCAGGTCTGTTTTACATAGCATCTCTCCGGAGTCCACCCTTTGACTATGAAGAGCACTTGCCACTTGAGGTGACCTGCCCAAGAGTGAGGTGACTTGAGGCTGGAGTGACAGCACAGTGGTGAGGGCATTTGCTTTGCACGTGGCCAACTTGGGTTCGATTCCCAGCATCCCACTGGGTCCCCCGAGCACCGCCAGGAGTGATTCCTGAGTGAATGAGCCAGGAATAACCCCTTGCATTGCCGAGTGTGACCCAAAAAGCAAAAAAAAAAAAAAAAAAAAAAGTGATGGCTTCGAGGCCAGCAGCACACTCTAGGGGTAAAGGCAGCTCAGATAGAGAAGGGAGCACCAAATAAAGGGTGCTGGGAAGATCTGCCCAGAATGGGAGATGCATGCTGAAAGTAGACTATAGACTGAACATGATTGCCACCCAATGCCTATTTTGCAAACCACAGCACCCAAAAAGAGAGAGAAAACAAAAGGAAATGCCCTGCCACAGGGGTGGGGTGGGATGGGGGGATGGGGGAGGTGGGAGGGATACTGGGAGCACTGGAGGTGGAGAATGGGCACGGGTTGGGAGGGATGGGTACTCAATCATTGTATAACTGAAACCCAAGCACAAAATAATTGTACGTCTACAACTGTACCTCATGGTGTTTCACTAATAAAAAAAAAAAGAAAAATGGTGGGAAACTGCCCCCTTAACCCAAGCCCTAAAATTGAGATAGTCCTCTTGGGGAAAACAAAAACAAAACAAAAACAAAAACAGCTTACCTCATAATCTAGGCAAGGAAACATGAGGCCAGGGAAAGAAGAGATAATTGGGCAAGCAAAAATCGCACCCCAAAAAGTAATAGAATGAAACAGTTTATTATTCTTGAACTGTTGAGGGCACCAGAAGCAGGAGCAGAGTGGGAGATTGTCACCACTTTACTCTGGGATTCAGGGCGCCTGTTGTTTGGCTCTGTTTGGCTCTCGCCTCTGCTCTGCCTGTACCCATTAAAATTTGATGTGCTTCCTGACCATCTTTACCGTCTCTGTCAACTTAAATGATGGCTCCTGTGTTAGCAGCCGGAGCCGGGGAGTGATATGGATGAAATAAATGGTCAGTCTGTGAGCTCACTCACGGCTGCCCGGGCCACCCTGGGGCTTGGGGAGTTCATGTGTGTTTGTCTCTTTGTGTGCTTGTCTCAGTCTCTGTAACCAACCCCCACTGGGTGGACATGGAAGGTGCCAACCCGATTTGGTTTATCGTGGAAAAGCGCCACACAACTTACAACTACATAAATAGGCGTATGTTTATCAATGCGTTAACAGGGACAATTTTCAGAAGGGTTGGGCCATGCCCAGTGGTACTTGGAAGTAACTCCTGGCTCATCTGTTCCAGGGTTCACTCCCAGAAATGTTTGGGGGACCGTTTGTGGCGCCAAGGATAGACCGGGAATGACCCTATGCAAGACAAATGCCTTACCTGCTATACATCTCTCTGGCTCCGAGTATACACACACACACACACACACACACACACACACACACACACACACACACACACACATCATACACTGTAGCACTGCACTGTCCTCCCATTGTTCATCGATTTGCTTGAGCGGGTCCAGTAACATCTCTATTGTGAGACTTGTTGTTACTGTGTCTGGCATATCAAATACAACACGGGGAGCTTGCCAGGCTTTGCCGTGCGGGTGAGATACTCTTGGTAGCATGTTGGGCTCTCTGAGGGGGGCAGAGGAATTGAACCCGGGTCAGCCCAGTCAGCAGCATGTTAGGCAAACACCCTACCCACTGTGCTATTGCTCCAGTGATATACTCATCGATCGATATACACATCATTATATATATATATATATATATATATATATATATATTTGCATTTGATTCTCCAGACCATCCTCTCTGGTGGGAATTTTTTTTTTTTTTGCTTTTGGAGTCACACCCAGTGTTGCACAAAGGTTACTCCTGGCTAATTCACTCAGGAATTACTCCTGGCGGTGCTCGGGGGACCCTATGGGATGCTGAGAATCGAACCCAGGTCAGCCCTGTGCAAGGCAAAATGCCCTACCCACTCCAGCCCCCTGAGATGGGAATTCTTTATTTGGTTTTGTTTGATTTTGTTGGGGGGAGCCACACCTGGTAATGCTCAAGTCTTACTCCTGGCTCTGCCTTTTGGAATAACATCTGGAGGTGCTTGGAGGACCACGTGGGATTACAGGAATTGAACCCAGTTTGGCCATATGCCAGGTTCTTGCTTTACCCGCTGTATTATGGCTCCGGCCCCACGAGGATGACTTTTCACAAGAAAATAGTAGGGAGAGCGGACCCCTGATGTTAGATGTGAATTTGTTAAATTAGTCAAACGCATCAGCCACACACTGCTGGGCCAGCTAAAGGCTAAATGTCGCTCACATCAGGATGGTTTACCTGAGCCCAGCACCAGGAGATGTGATATGCTAACTATTGTCCACTCGCGGGACAAGATGGGTGATGTGTGCTGACCATGCAGTTCTGTGCCAAACACCAGGACACGCAGACCCTCACGCGGAGTGATGCAGAGAAGCTGCCCACTTGATGGAGGGAGGGCTGCAACCATGTCCTGTTTGCTTGTCATTTGACCAGAATGTGTAGCAAAATATTATGCTTACATGATAGACAATGCAGCTCTCTGTTAATCTCATGTTTCCATCCCTCGCTTTTTTTTTCTTTTTGGGGATGGAGCGATAGCACAGCGGGTAGGGCATTCGCCTTACAAGCGGCCAACATGGCCGACCCGAGTTCGATTCCTCCGCCCCTCTCGGAGAGCCCGGCAAGCTACCGAGAGTATTCGATATGCCAGACACAGTAACAACAAAGTCTCCAATGGAGACGTTACTGGGCCCGCTCGAGCAAATCGGTGATCAATGGGAAGGCCTTTACCTTTACCTTTACCTTTTGGGTCACATGCAGCGATACTCAGAGGTTACTCCTGGCTTTGCACTCGGGAATTACTCCTGGCAGTGCTCGGGGGACCCTATGGAATGCAGGGACTCGAACCCGGGTCGGCCGTGTGCAAGGCAAACGCCCTCCCCTCTGTGCTATCGCTCTAGCTTTAGCACCGTCGTAGCTTTCGAACATAGTTTTTTGAGTACCTCAAAAATGCAACTTCAGTGTTTGGATCAGTAGTTGAGTGGATTGGAGGCCCAGGACCCCTGGGGCTATGACCGGCTGACCAGAGCAGGGGGGAGGAAGCAGGCGGAGAGGGAGTAGGAAGGAAGAGTGTAGATTCTGTCCTGTTCCCCAGAGGTGTCTCTGCTCTCTCACTGTGTGGTAATGAACTCAGTGAGAAGTGTCAGGCAGAAGACTGACACCCTGCTCCGCATCTGGAACTTTCTATGGACACACATTTCAGGGTTTCCATCTGAGGAACAGCTGGGGGAGTTCCCATGGCCACGACCCTCTAGGCTGGGGCTTCCCCAGTCCTTTGATGAAGAATTTGG
Organism: Sorex fumeus; assembly: GCF_029834395.1. NCBI lineage: Eukaryota > Metazoa > Chordata > Mammalia > Eulipotyphla > Soricidae > Sorex > Sorex fumeus. The sequence continues at coordinate 23,775,930 of NW_026606093.1, forward strand.
ACAAGAAAGTAGGAGGAGGTTCATGTACTAAGAAAGTGCTAGGCGTGACTCCTGGAAAGATCAAACCACATTCAAGGACAGGAGGGCAGGACCTGCGCACTCAGGACCAGGAGCAAAGTGCTGCTATGGCTTCCCTTGGGCCTTTATTTTTTTTTCTTGGTTTTTGGGTCACACCTGGCAATGCACAAGGGTTACTCCTGGCTCATGAACTCAGGAATTACTCCCGGCGGTGCTCGAGGGAGCAGATGGGATGCTGGGAATCAAATCCCGGTCAGCTGTGTGCAAGGCAAACGCCCTCCCCACTGTACTATCGCTCCAGCCCCTTCCTCGGACCTTTGGGGTTTTGCTTTTTTGCTTTTTGTTTTTTGCGTTTTGGTTTTTCTTTTTCTTTTTTTTTTTTTTTGCAGGGGGTCATATTCATGCTCAGGTGCACAGGGCTTACTCCCGGCTCAGTGCTCGGGGCTCACGCCTGGGGGAGACTGAGCCCAGGTCAGTCATGTGCAAGACAAGCACCCTACCTTCTGTCCTGCCCCTCCGGCTCATCGCACAGTGAGTCCAGCCCAGGCCAGGCTGCACGGTCTACGTCAGTGTCCTCTCCTGCCCCGGTCAGCCATGTGTCCAAGTCAGGGCACCCCAGGGGAACTCATTATACCCAGGCCGACCTTCTGCTTTCCTCCAGTTCCCACTGGGAACCAAGTGGCCTGGTGTGGGCGTGAGTGACAGTCAGCCTAGGGCCATGGGCAGAGGGTACATGCCAACCGGCCGTCCACACGCCAGACAAGAGCCAGCAGGTGTAGAAGTCTAATCTGCAGGGACGTCGAGTGGGTTCTTAAAGCAGGTCCTCTCCAAGGGAAGCCATTGAATTGCATTCGGCAGGTCCTGGCTTGCAGGGAGCCTGGGCTGCACAGCAAAACGGGGCGAGAGGAGGATGGAGAAGCCATTTAGGAGAGCTGCATTAAATATGAATAAGGTTGGATGCTGTTTGAAAGGGGAGGGAGTGCCAGTGTGGGCAAAGGTTCTGGATGTGCTTCTGTTTGGCATCTCGGGGAATCTCTGATGTGTCACTGGCCCTTAAATCCGCTGCCTCCAAAGCCACAGGAAGTAGAATGAGGGTGGAGGACGGAGCCTCGCATCCAAGCAGCATTATCAGCCGTGGTTACTTGGCAGGTAGATCCGAGTTCTCAGATCAGCCAGGTGTAGTCCTTGCCCCCGCGAATCCTCCCTGCCCTGGTCTAGGATGTCTCCACTGAAGACCAGGATGGTGATTCCTCACCCTCCGTCTTCCCTTTTTCACTCAAATCACCCCGCTTACCCCCAAGAGGGCACCTTTCTTCCTGATAGCGGGAGCCAGGAAAAACTATTCCATGCCCCACCTTGGGCTCTAGCCCTGAATCGAGCAACACTTCCAACCACAAAAATCCTACCTAGGCCCGAGCCTGCGGGGAGCAGCCTTGAGCGTGGTGACACGGCCACACAACACATCGTAAGACACTCCCTATCCGTTTTTTATAAGTAACAAACCACATTTGATGGGGATCAAATAATAGGCAACCAATCACAGAGAGAAATATATATATATATATATATATTTTGCTGGAGCAATAGCACAATGGTAGGGTGTTTGCCTTGCACGCAGCCAACATGGCCAACCCGAGTTCAATTCCTCCGCCCCTCTAGGAGAGCCCAGCAAGCTACCGAGAGTATCTCGCCCGCACGGCAGAGCCTGGCAAGCTCCCCGTGACGTATTCGATATGCCAAACACAGTAACAACAAAGTCTTCAATGGAGACGTTACTGGGCCCGCTCCAGCAAATCAATGAACAATGGGAGGACAGTGACAGTGACAGTGAAATACATATATACATATTTTCAGATATCTATACAAACACTCCCAACACTCAACCTTTAACAACATGTTAGTGACATCCTAAAGAATGTCTTAATGGCTTCTGCAAAAATAGAACAATCTTCACAGTTTCCTCTATGGATACTTTTGTAGCATTTTCGGCAGTTTTTCATAACAGACGATACAAAATATACTATTTCCGTTCTGCTTTGGGACAGGGATTGTGGCTTGGGATGGAAACATCCCAAATTTGGTGGTGGGAAGGTGTCATGGTGGTGGGCTTAGTGTTTGAATATTGAATGTAATCAAATACTGTGAACTGTCACTGTCACTATCCTCCCATTGTTCATCGATTTGCTCAAGCGGGCCCAGTAACGTCTCCATTGGAGACTTTGTTGTTACTGTGTCTGGCATATCGAATACTCTCGGTAGCTTGCCGGGCTCTCTGAGAGGGGCGGAGGAATCGAACTCGGGTCGGCCATGTTGGCTGCGTGCAAGGCAAACGCCATACGGCTGTGCTATCGCTCCAGCCCTACTGTGAACTACTTTATAAAATAAAAAAATTAAAAAAAATCCTACCTAGGATGGAATCCACACCCTTCTTTCTTCCTCCTCCCCCAACTGCTCTCTTACCAGTAAGGAGGTGGGAGCTGCCTTCTAACCACTTGGGAGTGCTGACCAACTCTCTTTTGTGTGCTGGGAAACTAGTCCTGAGAGTGTCTCGAGTCTTCTTTGCCAACTCGACCAGGCGAGACTCTAGAACCTTCCTCATGGGTCTCCCTCGAAAACCCTTCTTGTCTTTCCTTTTTTTGGAGGGGGGTCACACCCGGCGATGCTCAGGGGTTACTTCTGGCTCTGCACTCAGGAATTACCCCTGGCAGTACTCAGGGGACCAGATGGTATGCTAGGACTCGAACCCGAGTCAGCCGCGTGCGAGGCAAATGCCCTACCCGCTGTGCTATTGCTCCAGCCCCGCCCTTCTCATTTTTAACCGTCATGATCTCTAACTGAACTATTCTTCTCAGCCAACAAAGCACTTAAAAATAAAACAACACATAACCTGTTCTGCTCTGGTTTTCTGAACGCCGGGTGCCTGGTACAGGTTTAAGTAGGCAGAGTGAGCAGGCAGAGAGGGACACAATGGTTCAATCCAACATGGCAGCCTGAAAAGCCTGGCAAGGGCCTCACTTTCCCTTCAGAGCTGCTGGGAATCAGCCCCCGAAGTCTCTCTCCCAGCCCCACCACTTTTTCCAGTTTTACTGACCTTCTACCCAGGATAGCAGCGGGGAAGAAGGAGAAGGAAGTGGAAAGAAGTCCCCTCACCCCATTCCTGCCACCTGTACCCCAAGAAGTGCGCCAGAGCAAGTCTTAACCTTTCCCACTCCTGACCCTCCTCTATCTCTGAGAAATGTCACACAAATGACGGTAGCCAAGGACACTGGATTGATGGTATGTTTGAGTTTGACTTCAGTTCTGGTTTGTTGGGTGTTCGGAAGTCTTTGATTGTTCCCAATTTTTTTTCCCTAACCCTCATATTTTGTGCCAGGTACCAAGTTCCCAGTTTAAGAAGCCAAGAGGCGGGGCTGGAGCGACAACACAGTGGGTAGGGCGTTTGCCTTGCACGCGGTCGACCCAGGTTCGAGTCCCAGCATCCCATATGGTCCGCCAGGAGTAATTCCTGAGTGCAGAGCCAGGAGTAACCCCTGAGCATCGCCGGGTGTGACCCAAAAAGATTAAAAAAAAGAAGCCAAGAGGCAGGAGGTGGGAGTGCCAAGGCTCCTTTAAGGACCAGCCTCCTTGCACTCTCTGTTCTGGAACCACCCCGGCAGTAAGCCTCTGACCCCCAGCCTCGGGCCCTCACCCCTGATCAGTCCAGGTTATAGGTAAGGTCCCCCCAAGCCCCTCCATCCTATCCCAGAGTCTTACCTAGTTTGCATTTCATACTGATAAATGAAAGTGGTTGGTTATCTGTCTTGGGGATGGGGTGGGGGTCGGGAACCCTGAGAACAGGGGCTCAATCATTTTTTTAAATATTTTTTAAAAATTTGGGGCTGGAGCGATAGCACAGCAGGTAGGGCATTTGCCTTGCATGCAGCTGACCTGGGTTCAAATTCCAGCATCCCATATGGTCCCCGAGCACCGCCAGGAGTGATTCCTGAGTTCATGAACCAGGAGTAACTCCTGTACATTGCCGGGTATGACCCAATAAAGCAAAAAAGAAAAATTTTTTTTTAGTTTAAAATTTTTTAAAATTAATTTAATGTAGAAGTACTGTTGTTTATTCAGTCATTGATTAAGCTGATTGAATTGGGCATGCATTGGGCATTGTCTCATTCATTCTTTTTTTTTTTTTTTGCTTTTTTTAGGTCACAGCCGGCTGTGTATAGGGGTTACTCCTGACTTTTGCACTCAGGAATCACTCCTGGCAGTGCTCGGGGGACCATATGAAATGCTAGGAATCAAAACTTATGTTGACCACATACAAGGCAAATGCCTTACCCTCTGTGCTATCGCTCCAGCCCCTGGGCTCATTTATTCTTGACCCACGCTGCTGGCCCAAGATCTCCCCACTGCTGATTAAAATGGAGCGTGTAGGGCCACAGAGACAGTGAAATGGGCTGAGAACCCTTTGCTTGCAGGAAGCAGGGCACTGCATGGTCGCAAGCATCACCGGGAGTAACCGTCTTCCCCCCAATGCATTAAGCCAAAGTAGCCTCCAAGCACCCCTGGGTATGGCCACCCCCATAAAAAGTAAAAAAAAAAGTAAAAGGCCCTCCCGTTGATCGTCGATTTGCTCGAGCGGGCCCAGTAACGTCTCCATTGGAGACTTTGTTGTTATTGTGTCTGGCATATCGAATACTCTCGGTAGCTTGCCGGGCTCTCCGAGAGGGGCGGAGGAATCGAACTCGGGTCGGCCATGTTGGCTGCGTGCAAGGCAGACGCCCTACCCGCTGTGCTATCGCTCCAGCCCCATAAACAAACAAAAATAGATGAGGTATTTAGATGCCGGTTGAATGAATACATAAATGAGTGCAAAGAACAAACACCAGGGATCCATGCCTCTGAACTACTGAGCACTTATTTAGACTTTACCCAGATCTTGTCCAACATCGTGTTTGACCCGATGAGTCAGAGGAAGAGGAACAGACATAGCGGGAGGGGACTATGGAGACTTATTTTAGGGGTCCATAATATCCGCCGGTAAGATGGAAAGAGGCAGGAGATGACTAAGATGTGGTAATGGCTGCACAGTAAGAAGAGTTGGTACCAACACCCCCAAGCCACACAGTGAACCAAGAGTTACCGTGTGCGTTAAACTGCAGGCGGCTCTAGAATGACAGGGTGGGGGGTGCCAGGCCGAGACGTAGGCACACTCCTTTCCTCCCCACTTGTACACACAAGTACAAGTGCACTGATAAAGTACAAGTGCACAGACTCGACACACATGAGCTCGGTGAGTTCTGTCCTCGCGCTGGGACCATCCATCACTGACAGAGAAGGAGTTGTGGCCCAGAGGCATGAACAAACCCATCGGGGCAGGTGAGCTGCAGCTTCAGGATTAAAGCTCACTCATTTATGGGGTGTGAGACTGGTACCCAAGGACAGTAGGAACAAGGGCCAGGAGGGTTGGTCCATGGTGTGCTGAGGGAGAAGGCTGCAGTCGGGATAGAGAAGGGACCACTCTGGGCAAAGATAGTTAGGAAATGATCACTCTGGATAAGAACTGTGTGCTGAAAGTAGGGAAAGAAACAAACTTGGTAACCTTTCAGTATCTGTATTGCAAACCATCACGACCAAAAGGAGAGAGAGAGACAGAGACAAAGACAGAGACAGAGAGACAGAGCGAGACAGAGAGCAGAGAGAGAGACAGAGAGAGACAGAGAGAGAGGGAGAGGGTGAGGGAGAGAGAGAGGGGAAGAGAGGAGAGGGAGAGAGAGGGAGAGGGAGAGGGAGAAGGAGAGAGAGAGAGAGAGAGGGAGAGGGCAAGAGAGAGGAAGAGGGAGAGAGAGAGAGAGAGAGAGTGTCTGCCATAAAGGCAGGCTGGGGGGGGGTGTTGGCAGGAGGGAAACTGGGGACATTGGTGGTGGGAAAGACACTGGTGAAGGGCTGGATGTTGAAACACTGTATGACTACAACCCAATCATGGACAACTTTGTAACTATGTAAGTCAAGGTGTCACTGTCACTGTCACTGTCACTGTCCTCCCGTTGTTCATCGATTTGCTCGAGTGGGCCCAGTGACATCTCCATTGTGACAACTGTTACTGTGTTTGGCATATTGAATATGTCATGGGGAGCTCGCCAGGCTCTGCCATGCGGGCGAGATACTCTCGGTAGCTTGCCGGGCTCTCCGAGAGGGGCAGAGGAATTGAACTCGGGTCGGCCATGTTGGCTTCGTGCAAGGCAAACGCCCTACCCTCTGTGCTATTGCTCCAGCCCAAGTCAAGGTGACTCAATACAAAATAAATTTTATTTTAAGAAAAAGAAAAAACTCAGGCCCGCCAGCATCTCATCTTTAGAAGTCTCCAGCTGGAGGCAGTTACCGTTTTTCTGGAATGAACCAGATGCTTCCAGGTTCCTGCTCTGCAGGCCCAGGGCTCCTCAACACACGCTCAGCTCTGCCAGGCACCGGGGCTTTCCGGAAACAAATAGGCACACGGCTTAGTTTGGCAGGAAAGTCACAGATTTGGTGGGTGGGCCAAGTTCTAGAAGGTTCTTTGGCAGAGCCGGGAATGGTGGGCAGGGCTGGGATAGTAGGTGAGAGAAAATTATTTCCTGCTCAAGCAAGCAGAGAAGTCTGAGAGATAGTACGGGGGAATCAGCTCCTTTCCTTTCACATGACTGACCTGGATCTGGTCCCTGGCATCAAACATCATCCCTGGAGCACCACCGGAGTGCTCCCTGAGCACAGAGCCAGGAATCGCTCCTGAACACTGCCAAACACAAATGAAGTAGTGGGGAGGGAGGACTTTGCGAGTTCTCCTGTGCACCCCAGCCACACCCCCTCTCCCCAAGGGAAGTGTCCCCATGTGTTCTGTCCCCACCCCTTAGGAGGCAGGGCTGATTCCCCTGCAGTGCCCTCCATCACCTCCCTCTGCTTTTCCAGGGGACCAGTCCCCCATCCTGTAAAGTCATCTGCACTCAGTTTTGCTGGGGGCCAACCCTGTGGGCCGCAGAGAGTCTCTTGGAAGGGGAGAGCATGAGGTGTGAGGGGCAGCAGAGAGGCTAGGAACCCTCAGACCCCCCAATCCACCCTGGCCGCAGAGCCCCCCGACACACACACACACACACACACACACACACATTAATCCAAGGTCTCTGCAATCTGGATACAAGACATCACAATTTCTTGGGGGGGGGGATAAATGATGGAAAACAAAGCTGACCTGACCCCCCCCCTTTCCTGGGGGTCCAGATGCCCCTCTTTTCTGGATCTTTTCCCTTAACTTGCACACAGGCAGCATTCCTGGGGGAGGTGTTGGAAGTCACCCCCATGAAATCTGGGGGAGAGGGACCCACTGCCTTTCCCCTGGCTCCCAGATCCCCCCTCTTAGCATTAATTCTCTCAGCTCACACAGTGGGGCTGGGCTGCACAAATCCTCCATCTCATCGCCCCCTCTTTGGTGTGCCCCAGCAAAACTAGACCGGAAACCCGACCTTCTCTAAACTCTCTAAACTAGGAAGTACGATGCAGCTCCAAGACACCACTGGACAGAGCTCGAGGGGCGGGACCAGATGCTCTGCAGGCAGGAGGCCTTGGGGGCTGGGGATGCCTTGGGTTCCACTGTTCCCCCAAGCACTGCCACAAGCAACCACCTTGCAAAGCACTGAGTCAGGAGTAGCCCCCGAGCACTACCAGGTTTGGCCCCCATAGGAAAAAAAGAAAATCTATAGCACAGCGGTAGGGCGTTTGCCTTGCACGCAGCCAACATGGCCGACCCGAGTTCGATTCCTCCGCCCCTCTCGGAGAGCCCGGCAAGCTACCGAGAGTATCTCGTTTGCATGGCAGAGCCTGGCAAGCTCCCCGTGACGTATTCGATATGCCAAACACAGTAACAACAAAGTCTCCAATGGAGACGTTACTGGGCCCGCTCGAGCAAATTGATGAACAACGGGAGGACAGTGACAGTGACAGTCCTAACATGGATGTGCATGGAGGAAGAGAGCATCACTGGAAGGATCTAAGTCAGAGGGAGAAGGACAAACAGCAACTGGTCTCACGTGGGGTTTAGGAACCACGCAAGGGGATGGTCGGCGTGGAATGATGACCAACTCTTGACTCGGACTACAGAACTGAGGTCACCAAACGGTGGGGTTGAGAAGGTCAGGGTGAAGGCAGAGCTGCAGAGTCTTTGCATTAATTTTAGTGGCGGTCAATCTGCCTCCAGGCCCCATCTTAGCACACCAACAGCCCTGGCCCAGAGACACAGCAGCAAGTTCCGGAAGGCACCACAGCACCAGAGATTTCTCTGGGCCCCAAACTGAGCCAATATCACCGGGACATCCCAGATGGAGCAGATGCAGTCTCCTCACCTACATCTGGGATTTCAGATGGAATCCCAGTGACCAAGAGCTTCCACAAGCAAGGCCCTCAGTATGCGGGTTCCAGGACTACATCTCCAGGCCACATGGTGGCAGAGGACCTAGGCTGTCCCTCCCCGGGTCCCCACCCACCCAGACCTGGGCTGCCACGCCCACAATTTACCTCTGGGCACCATCTTAGCACACAACAGTCCTGGCCCAGAGACTCCCAAATCTTAGCACACAACAGTCCTGGCCCAGAGACTCCCAATCGAATCCCAAAATGGATCGGTGCCATACAGAGATGTCTCTGGAACCCAACGATTTACAATCTAGAAATTTACATTTACAATCATGGCCACTCAAAATGAGCATTGGAAAATAAATTATCTAGCGTCTGCCCCTGGAAGGCAGGCTTGAATGGTGGTGGGAAAATTCACGGAAAACATAATGGCCAAAATTAGAGAGTATTGGGGAAATTGTCTTCCACAGAGGCAGGGTGAAGACTGGGATGTGGGGTGGGCGGATACTTGAGACATCGGTGGTGGACAATGTGCACTGGTGGAGGGATGGGTGTTCCATCATTGTATGGCTGAATCTCAAACATGAAAGCTTTGTAACTATCTCATGGTGATAGAATAAAATAAAAAAAAAAAAAGTAATGTGGAGTTGCCCGGCAAGCTACCGAGAGTATTCGATATGCCAGACACAGTAACAACAAAGTCTCCAATGGAGACGTTACTGGGCCCGCTCGAGCAAATCGACGATCAACGGGAGGGCCTTTACCTTTTACCTTTACCAATGTGGAGTTCATGCCCAATTCAATCAGCTTAATCAATGGCTGAACAAATAGCAGTACTCCTACATTCGTTAAAAAAAATAATTAGTGGTGGTGAGGGTGCAGTCCCTTTGTACTTCAAACCAGACCCAAGGCCAGAGCAATAGCACAGCTCTCTCCGTCTTAGTTCACTTCAGTCGATGCCCTTCAGCTCTTTGACCTTGGATTGCAAAACTGAGTGGAAGGCTGGGGTGAGAGGGAGGTTGGGGGGTTGAAAGAGGCACATTAGAAGCGACAGAGGAAGATGGTGGAGGGTCTTGGGCACTTTGGTTGTGGTGAAGATGCAGTGACAAGGTACACTCAAACCATGAACCTTGAAACAACTGCAAGCTCGCTACCAAACTACAATAAAAGCGGCATATTTTCCAAAATCATGGTTGAAACAGAAATCCAGAGCAGAAGAATATTTGGTGACATGAAAAGGTTCGAAAGTTGAAATCTGTGTTCAGAAACAGTTTTTGTTATTATGATTATTGTTTTGCTTTCTGGGTCACATCCGGCAATGCACAGGGGTTACTCCTGGCTCTGCACTCAGGAATTATTCCCGGCGGTGCTTCTCCATGCCCGACTTCACGCCCCTCCGAGGCTTTCCCCAATGCCCAGGAGCCTGAGCCCTGGAAGGAAGTGAGGACCAGGAGAGAGGATTAGACAGGGAGACGGGGAGCCCCCAGAGAGTCCGGGCTGATAACTCCTTCCAGGGAGAAGTTGATTTCGTCTTTCCTGTACTGGGTGTCACTTGCCATGAGCAGGCCCCCAGACTAGGAACCGGCACCATCTGGCATGCCAGGTAGCCAGACCCCTGGTCGGGGAGGGGGGGGCAGGGTGTAGGGCTCCCAGTACCTGCATGTCCGTCCTGGCGATGAAGCCCTTGTTCTCGGCGTCACAGGTCTGGAAGAATTCTTGTGCCTTCTTCAGCATGGTCAGTTCCTCAGTGTCCTTCAACTCCAGGTTGTCCGGGAACTCTGGGCAAGCCCTGATCTCCTCCTGTCCCCGGCCATGACTCTTGGCACCTGAGGCCATGGACCCCTCTGGAGTAGCCATTAGCTCTGTCGGTTCCTTCGGGTTGTCCCAGAACCTGTGGGTGGGAAAGGAGAGGGGAGCGGAAAGGAAATGAGGGGATCAAAGGGAAGCCCTGAGCACACACCAGGTGCTGGGGATCCCTTAGCAACAGCCTCTCCAGAAGCAGAAGCCCAGGACCTGTCAAGGCTGCCTGGATTGCGAAGAGATGAGCCAGGCCATCCAAGAGAAAATGGGGGGAATAGAAAACAGACATGAAGACAGAGAAAGAAGAAAAAAGGAAGGAAGGAAGGAAGGAAGGAAGGAAGGAAGGAAGGAAGGAAGGGGAAGGAAGAAAAAAGAAAGAGAAAGGAAAGAAGGAAGAAAGAGAAAGGAAGGAAGGAAGGAAGGAAGGAAGGAAGGAAGAAGGAAAGGAAGGAAGGAAGGAAGGAAGGAAGGAAGGAAGGAAGGAAGGAAGGGGAAGGAAGGAAGGAAGGAAGGGGAAGGAAGAAAAAAGAAAGAGAAAGGAAAGAAGGAAGAAAGAGAAAGGAAGGAAGGAAGGAAGGAAGGAAGAAAAATGAAAGAAGGAAGAAAGAGGAAGGAAGGAAAGAAGGAAGGAAGGAAGGAAGGAAGGAAGGAGGGAGGGAAGGTTAGGAAGGAAGGAAGGAAGGAAAGAAGGAAGGAAGGAAGGAAGGAAGGAAGGAAGGAAGGAAGGAAGGAAAATGAAAGAAGGAAGAAAGAGGAAGGAAGGAAAGAAGGAAGGAAGAAGGAAAGGAAGGAAGGAAGGAAGGAAGGAAGAGGAAGGAAGGAAAAAAGAAAGAAAAATGAAAGAAGGAAGAAAGAGAAAGGAAGGAAGGTAGAAGAGAAGGAAGAAAGAAAGAGAGAAAGAAAGAGGAAGGAAGGAAAAAGGAAAGAAAAATGAAAGAAGGAAGAAAGAGGAAGGAAGGAAGGAAGGAAGGAAGGAAGGAAGGAAGGAAGGGAAAAGGAAGGAAGGAAAGAAGAAAGAATGAAAGAGAGAAAGAATGAAGAGAGAGAGAGAGAGAGAGAGAGAGAGAGAGAGAGAGAGAGAGAGAGAGAAGAAAGCAGGCACTTCCAGATTGAATGGGGAGTGGGGATGGGCAGATGGAGCCTGTGGACAACCCCTCCCCCATTTATAGAAACAGCCACAAAACAGCTCCCGGGTAAAAAATCAGAACAAGGACAAACAACCTCCGTAGAGCAGCTTCCAATGATCAGTGATTCCCTTGGAGGCAAGTCTCTGTGTGCCTCTGGGGAAGGACCACCTCATTCCCTGAAACAGACCCCATCAGCTCCATCTGCACTGAGGCTCAGGCAGGTTGAATGGCCTGGCCAAAGTCCCACAGCAAGTCA